>NC_053397.1:43169209-43311709 GCF_905171765.1 Bufo bufo | reverse complement strand
ATGTTAAGCCATCCGGACCTGGCGACTTCTTCAGAGCGAGCCCCTCCACCGCCAGAATAACTTCCTCTTCTCTGACCTCTTCTGCCAAAACATCAAGAGGGAGGTGAGCCCCTGTGTCGGGTATGGTCTCGGTCAGGAAACTTGCCATCCTGTCCCGATCCAGATCCTTCCTCCCCAAGAGGTGCGAGTAGAAGGATCTGACGACTTCCAGGATCCCTGATCTGGACCTGTTCAGAGACCCCGTACCGTCTATCAGTCCTGTCACCAACTTACAACTCACTGACATCTTACAGTTTCTGTAAGGGTCGGGCGAGCGGTACCTCCCGAAATCCCTCTCAAAAACCAAAGATGCGTGCCTATCATACTGGCACCTCTTGAGCAAAGATTTCACCCTGGAGATATCCTCTCGGCTACCCCCAGTCGAGACCAAATGCTCAAGCTTCCTCCTCAAGCCCTGGTACAGGCGGTACCTGTCCAGGGACCTGAGGCTCGAGAGCTGGCGGAAGAACTTGGTCACCCGATCTTTGAATATCTCCCACCACTCTGACTTACTATCACAGAGGTCCAGAAGCGACACCTGGTCCTGAAGAAAATCCTCAAAGGATTGTCTCACCTCTGCTTCCTCCAGGAGGGCCGAATTCAGCTTCCAATACCCTCTTCCCATGCGGGGGGATTCTGCAATGTTCAGAGAAAACATAATTAAACAGTGATCGGAGAATTCTACCTCCACAACCTTTAAAGGTGAGAAAATAGCCTCCTCCTTTAAATAAAACCTATCTATTCTAGACCTAACGTTACTACCCCTATGGTATGTGAATCCCGTGCGGCCTGGGGTATGCCTAATGTGGACATCCACCAGGCGAGCCTCACTAGCTATACTATTAAGGGAAATGCTATCATAAGCCAGCCGGTCTCTGGCGCCTCCTCTATCCTGGGGTCTCGTGATGGCATTGAAATCCCCTCCAAAGACCACCTGCCGGCTTGAAAAAAGAAAAGGCTTGATCCTCATGAAGAGGCTTTTCCTCTCCCGCTTAGATTGGGGCCCATAAATATTAATCAAGCGGAGTTCTTGCCCCCTCATGAGGACATCCAAGATCAAACACCTCCCCATTTCTAACTCGATTATCCGTCGGCTTTCAACCGGTGCGGTAAAAAGGACCGCCACTCCGCTATACGGCTCAGCCGCAAGAGACCAGTATGAGGGCCCAGATCTCCACTCCCTCCTCGCCTTATGAACCGCTGCCAAATCTGACAGCCTGGTCTCCTGCAAAAACAAAATGTCAGCTTCAATACGGCTGAAAAAATCGAAGGCTGCATAGCGAGCCGCATCCGACTTGATGCTGGCGACATTAATGGTCGCCAGAGTCAGCAGAGTGGGTGCCGCCATACAGGATGATCGAGTTAGATGTCCTTCTTCCTTCCACCCTTCCCGGGGCTATCCTCCAAGGCAGTGCGCCCTCTCTTGAGGGAGACAGTGGTGTCCATCCCTTCTGGCACCACTGTCCGCCCCTGCGCACCACCCTTGGCTTTCTCAGTTCCCGAACCCCTTCCTGCCTCCTCTCCTGAGGACCTTACATCCCCACCGGAGAGGGGCGCGGGGCCCCCTAAAGGCTCTCCCTCCTGCTCCTCCGGTACCCCACCTATGACCTCTTCCCCAGATGAAGAAGAGGCGGCGATCTCATCCAAAGTGAGATACCGGTTGGAAAGCTCCAGAGGGGAGCCAGTTGCACCTTCCTTGGCCACTCTGGTCGAGCTTCTTGTTTTGGTCAGTCGTTTCCCTTTGATGTTCTCGGGCTCAGTCCCACTACCCTCTGCTGCACTTTCGTAGTAAGAGGACTGAGCCACCTCATCCCGTTCCAGTCTCCTGATTTCTGCCCTCAGTTCGCTGCCCCCTGGGGTCTCCGATCCTCTACGGGAGGCCACCGCTTGGGAAGGGGCAGGCATCACCTCAGAACGGGGATCCACCTGTTCCCTTTCCTCCTGGCGCTTCTCCCTCCGCCTCTGCCTAGACGGACCGTTTTTATTCTTCACAGACCCCTGACCTCTACTGCCTCTGCTAGCACCTGCCTCAGCAGTGGCGGTCTCCTGGCCCGCCACCGCCTGAGCCCGGGCTGCATTGGCCTGAGAGAGGGGACAACGACTAAACGGGTGTCCTAAGACACCACACAGGTTGCACCTAATCTGCTGCTCACAAGATGCGGCCAGATGACCTAACCCCCCGCACAAGGCGCACTTCTGCTCTGGGCAGCTGGCGCTGAAGTGAGAGGGGCTGCCGCACTTATGGCAGAGCTTAGGTTGCCCCCTGTAAAAAACCAGGATCCCGTCACGGCCGATGAAGGCAGATGACGGAATGTGGGAAACCGAACCTCCTAGATTCTTCAATTTAATGTTGAAGGTCCAGGCGCCCGACCAGATGCCAAACTCATCCAGGTTTTTTTCTGGGACACCCTGGACGTCCCCGTACCGACTCAACCAGGTCAAGATGTCCGCACAAGAAAGTGACTCGTTACGGGTAAGAACGGTCACCTTCTTCACCTCATTCTGGCGGGTCACCGGGCAAGCCCGGAAACCGCGCCAGTCCGGCATGTTCTTCACCAGCTGGTATCCGGACCAGAAAAGCTCAAGGCCCTCTGACCGGACAAAACTGATGTCGAACTCCTTGGAACCAAACGGATGTATCAAGGCGAAGATGTCAGCCACCTTGAACCCCATCCCAAACAGGAGCTCTGCGACCCTCTTTCTAGTAGGGCACGCATCATCACTTCCCCATTTGAGACAGACTACATTCCGTCTAGCCCCAGGGCCGGTTGTGGGTGAAGACCAGTTGGTCTCGCCCCTTCTCTGCTCTCGGAAGGCCCTTAGTCCAAACCTATCTATCCAGAAGGATAGATCAACCTTCTCACCCTCTACTATGATGGAGCTTTCCCCCTTTTTGAGGGCCTCCAGAAGTCGCCGCTGCAAGTCACCAGAACCAGACTCAGGAAAAGAGGAAGCCAATGAGGACAAACCCCCCCCCCCTGCGGCAGCAGCCACCCCGGCATAACTTCTGCCGGGCGCCACCCCCACAGGAGGGGCAGCCGGACCGGCCCTCCCCTCCCCCACTGTACTAGACTGTACTGCACCAGACCCCACCAGGGGGGCGACACCAGGAGCCCCAGCCACTTGTTCAGTGGCTAAAAACCGAACTCCCGCAGCCGCCCCCCCACCGGGGCCAGGCGCAGCTTCCCTACTCTTCTTAACTGTTGCTTCAATTCTTTTTGCTAAATCCATAAAAAATGCAGTTACATTGGTCTTTCCTGGGGGGGGGGAAAACCCGCTACTAGTCCCTCCAGGGGCCAGAGGGACCGCAGGGGCACCAGCCAACCCACGGGGACCACCAGCGGAACGCAAAGCCACCACTGGCCCCCCAGCCGACACCCCCCCGGCCCCCCCAGCCCCAGGAGGACCACCTGGCCTACCCTCTGGGGAGGAAAGAACCCCTTTTTCAGGGGTCCCCACCACCTCCAGAGCTGGAGACTCCAGACTCACTGCTGGGCCAGTGACAACCATTTTGGCTTCAGCCATGTTTATTTCTTTATTTATTTCTTTATTCGCCTTATTCTTGCTCTTCCCTCCAACCTGGACACTGGTGGTGCCAACAACCCTGTTTGGCACCCCAATATCCTCCGAGCCGGAGGAAACAGGGGAGGAGGGCAATGCCCCCGTCCTGACGTACCTCTCCACCGTCCCAGGAGAGTACCCCTGCTTTCCTTTCCTGAGGGCTGCCACCCTGCTGCCCCCAGCCTCTCCAGTCTTCTCAATGATACATTTGCGCTTGGCGGCATTTTCAGCCACTTCCTCCTCAGAGCTGAGAGCGCGCCCGGACACGCCCCCAGCAACGCCCCCAACAGCAGGAGCATCACCAGAGGCCCGCCCAGACACACCCCCAGCCGCAACACTGCAGGGAGGAGGATCGCGCCCAGGAGCGCACCCGGGCACGCCCCCAGCAACGCCCCCAACAACAAGAGCATCACCAGGCGCGCGCCCAGACACGCCCCCAGCCACCCCCCCACCCCCGGCCACAATATCACAAGGAGGAGGACCGTGCCCAGGAGCGCACACAGACGCGCCCCCAGCACCATCCAAACCCACAGAGACAGCGCCAGGAACGCCCCCGGGCACGCCCCCAGCCACGCCCCCCGCCGCATCTCCGCTCCCCGATCCCCACTGCGAACAAACAGCAGGGACCGAGGAAGCATCACCATGAGTGGGAGGGACGGCCAGTCCGTCGCACCGCCCCAGCACCACCCTACACATCGGGGCGGCGGACAGGCCGGCCTCTATCACGGGAGCAAGCCCCTGCACCAAGCCACCCCCCCCTCCCACAGGGGAGTGACCCACAGTGCAGGAGGCTCCCGATTGGCCACCATTGCCCATAGTGTCCTCCATGAGGCCAGTAGTGCCGATATCCACCATCTTTTGTTCCTTATTCCCGTGCTCTGATACCACAGTCAGACCCGGGATGTCTTTTACCAATGCCACGTCTGGCATGGACTTTTCAGCCCCCGTCAGAAGCGGCACATAGATGTATTTAGCCTCTTTAGCTTTTGCTTTCTTTTCCTTTTTCTTTCTCTTTTCCTTTTTCTTTCTCCTGCCCTCATCTTCTAGGAGCTCATCCCCAAAGACAAAGCTCCTCAGCTCTATTGGGGACTCCAGCATCCGGATTTCCTCCAAGAGCCCTCCGTTTCCACCACTACTACTCTCAAAGTCCTCATCCTCGGACAGAGGCAGTCCTGCTTGTTCAGCAGTAATACTACTATAGTCCTCTGGTACAGGCAGCTGGGGACCGAGAGGGGGAGCTGGTGCAGGCTCAGGCACAAACGACGGGGGAGTGACAGACATGCTGGAAACAGGTGTTTCACCCAGCACACTATCCTCCTCCCCACCATTCCTCTCACACCGCTCCCCTCTCCTTTCCTTCATAGCGAGGAATCTCTCCTCATTCTGTATTTTTTCCATAAAGGGCCCGCTCTCTTTTATCAAAGCCTCCCTTTTTTCCTCAAACATATTGATCTCCACCTTTAGCTCCCTAATCCTCTGTGATATAGGGAGCCTTTTCTTGCTTGACATGTTGTTTGCTTTAATCCTCTGCAATCCAAGCTCCTGGCTCAGGATTTTGAGGTGCCGCCCCAGCTCCTTGATTTCACGGAGGTGGAACGCCACCCGGGAGCTGTAGGTGGGGGTAGACTCCCCCTCCCGCCGGGACCCCCAACCTACCTGGGACGGCACCTCTCCAGCCCCAGCAGAGCCTCCAATCCTCTTTCTGGAAGCTCCAGGGTCCTCAGGGGGGACTTGGTCGCTGCTGCCACGTCTGATCTTCTTCTCCCCCTCGCCTCCGCCACTTCGGGTCCGCGCACCGGACTCCCTGCCTCCGCCTGACCCCGACAGGGGAGCAGGGTACCTCTCCTTGGAGGACATGGCCGCAGGACCCTGCCAACTCCCTAGGGAGAGGCAGGGCCTGGGCTGGGGAGAAAGATGGTAACTTCTCCCCACAAGCCTGGTTCCGCCCAGGGGATTCAGATGAAAATAAAATCCCCTGGGCCTTGTTGCTTCTGGAGGCTCAGGAGCTCCAAACAGCCACACCCTTCCTCCTCTGCTGCTGGAGCTACACTGAATTACCGCGGCTGCTGGCACCAGACTTGCCCTCCAATAGATCCTCGTTAAAGGATTTAAAGTGTACTCATTCCAATTACAGGGCCTCGAAAGAGTCCTGTATTGTTATTTTTCGTCACTACCTCCCCGAGTCGGGAGTGGGTAATTTGCGCGCCTGCTGCCTTCCTTGGATGTGGTAGCCGTTTCTCAGGCTCCCTCTCCGGAATCGAACCCTGATTCCCCGTTACCCGTGGTCACCATGGTAGGCGCAGAAAGTACCATCGAAAGTTGATAGGGCAGACATCCGAATGGATCGTCGCCGTCACAGGGACGTGCGATCGGCCCGAGGTTATCTAGAGTCACCAAAGCGGCCGGGGAGAGCGGCGGCGGGCGGGAATCGGGGAGGCCAAGACCACCCCCGCCCGCGGGCCCCGCCGCGCCCGGGCCCCCGGATTGGTTTTGGTCTGATAAATGCACGCATCCCTGGGGGTCAGCGCTCGTCGGCATGTATTAGCTCTAGAATTACCACAGTTATCCAAGTAACGGTTGGAGCGATCAAAGGAACCATAACTGATTTAATGAGCCATTCGCAGTTTCACTGTACCGGCCGTGCGTACTTACACGTGCATGGCTTAATCTTTGAGACAAGCATATGCTACTGGCAGGATCAACCAGGTAGGCGACGGAGCGAGGAGGGGCGGTTTCCCGGAGAAACGCGCGCCCCCCGGTGCGGAGAGGGAGGAGGAGGTGGACGGAAAGATCCGGAGTCTGACCGAACGCCCCTGAAGGGCCGTGCGCGGCCCTCTTCCTCCCCCTCCTAGCCGCTGAGAGCAGAGGAGCAGACGAGGGCGGTGGGGGTGAGAGGGAAGGAGGTGTATCCGGAGGACGAGGAGAAGAAGCCCCCAGGGCCGAGGCCCGGGGACGGGTCGTCTGCCTCTCGGGCTCCTTATCTACCCGCTTCAACCCTGTAGTCTCTCTTCTCTGGCAAAAACTCAGGGCTATGCGGCGCGAGTGATCCCTGCCCGGTGGCACGGGTTCACCCCGCCGTGGGGGTCGCCAACGAGTGGTGCCCGACAGCAGAGAAGGGCGCGCAGCCGCCACGCTGGGGGGACGCCGCAGGGACAACCGGGGTTTACTGGGGAGCAGCACAGGGCAGACACCCCACGCTTCCCTTAGGCCCAAAACGAATCGGGTGACTGGGGAGCGGCGGAGGGCATACGACCCAAGCGTCCCTTAGGCCCGGGAGGTCCTCCCGCGGCGAGACAGCGCGACTTCAGGCGCCTTTTTTCTGGAAGTACGGGCGTACGGGTGTCGACGGCAGAGAAGACACGCAGCCGTCGAGCGGAGGGCGCCGCGGGAAAGGAAACGGCCCGCCCGGGTTACTGGGGAGCGGCGGAGGGCAGACACCCCTCGCATCCCTTAGGCCCAAAATAAATCGGGTCGCTGGGGAGCGGCGGAGGGCGTACGAACCCACGCGTCCCTTAGGCCCAGGAGGCTGTCCTCCCTTGGTGAGACCGCAAGACTTCAAACGTGTTTCTTCTGCCACCTTCGGGTGTCGACCGCAGAGAAGACGTGCCTCCGCCGCACGGGGAACGCCGCACGGGGACGGAACGAACCCGGGTTACTGGGGAGTGACAGAGGGCAGACACCACCTACGCGTCCCTTAGGCCCGAAACAAATCGGGTGACTGGGGAGGCGGCGGAGGGCGTACAACCCACGCATCCCTTAGGCCCAGGAAGGCCCTCCCGTGGCGAGACCGCACGGTTTCAAACACATTTTCCTGCCCATTCGGGTGTCGACCGCAGAGAAGATGTGCCGCCGCACGGGGCGCACCGCAGGGATGGAACAACTCGGGTTACTGGGGAGAGGCAGAGGGCAGACACCCCACGCATCCCTTAGGCCCGAAATAAATCGGGTCGCTGGGGAGCGGCGGAGGGCATACGAACCCTCGCGTCCCTTAGGCCCAGGAGGCTGTCCTCCCGTGGTGAGACCGCAAGACTTCAAACATGTTTCTTCTGCCCCTTCGGGTGTCGACCGCAGAGAAGACGTGCCTCCGCCGCACGGGGAACGCCGCATGGGGACGGAACGAACCCGGGTTACTGGGGAGTGACAGAGGGCAGACACCACCTACGCGTCCCTTAGGCCCGAAACAAATCGGGTGACTGGGGAGGCGGCGGAGGGCGTACGACCCACGCATCCCTTAGGCCCAGGAAGGCCCTCCCATGGCGAGACCGCACGGTTTCAAACACATTTTCCTGCCCGTTCGGGTGTTTGGGTGTCGACCGCAGAGAAGATGTGCCGCCGCACGGGGCGCACCGCAGGGACGGAACGACTCGGGTTACTGGGGAGAGGCAGAGGGCAGACACCCCACGCATCCCTTAGGCCCGAAACTAATCAGGTCGCTGGGGAGCGGCGGAGGGCATACGACCCACGCGTCCCTTAGGCCCGGGAGGTCCTCCCGCGGCGAGACCGCGCGTTTTCAGACGCCTTTTTTTTCTGCCCGTTCGGAGCGAGCTCGACAGGACAGCCAGAGGGGGTTCCCCCCAAGCAACCCACCCCCGGCAGCGGGAGCTGGGCGAGGGGGTTGCACGGATGAGGGGACCGCCACGAGCGCCGCGACACACAGCGTCGAACCCGGGCTAGAAGGGAGAGGGGACACACTCGCCATATGCCGGCACGGACTCCAAAGTCCGGCCGAGCGAGGGTCCCTACCCGCCGGGTCACGACAAGCCAAATCGATCAATGGTGGAGAAAGCAGGGGAAGGAGTGGGGGACTCCTGCCCAGGTCCCTGGAACTGCCGGTGGGATGCGTCCACCCAGTTCACTCCCCTGGGCCTCTCTACCTTCTTCCGGGAGGTGTTGGAAAGGGGGGCCCCCTTTCGTGTCACATGCCGCTGAGACCCAGGGGTGTCGAGCCGTCCTGCCCAGCCCCTGGAACTGCTGTCGGTATGCGACGGCCAGGTTCGATCTCATAGCTGGTTCTCTCGCTCAAACCAACAAAGTCCATCTTTCTACCTTCTCTGGCCGGCGGGAGGAGTGTGGGACTCCTGCCCAGGCCCCTCGAACTGCCGGTGGGATGCCCCCACCCAGTTCGCTCCCCTGGGCCTCTCTACCTTCTTCCGGGAGGTGTTGGAAAGGGGGGCCCCCTTTCGTGTCACATGCCGCTGAGACCCAGGGGTGTCGAGCCCTCATGCCCAGCCTCTGGAACTGCTGTCGGTAAGAGACAGCCAGGTTCGATCTCATAGCTGGTCCTCTCGCTCAAACCGTCAAACCGACAAAGTCTACCTTCTCTTGCCGGCGGGAGGAGCGAGGAACTCCTGCCCAGGCCCGTCGAACTGCCGGTGGGATGCGCCCACCCAGTTCGCTCCCCTTGGCCTCTCTACCTTCTTCCGGGAGGTGTTGGAAAGGGGGGCCCCCTTTCGTGTCACATGCCGCTGAGACCCAGGGGTATCGAGCCGTCATGCCCAGCCTCTGGAACTGCTGTCGGTATAAGACGGCCAGGTTCGATCTCATAGCTGGTTCTCTCGCTCAAACCAACAAAGTCCATCTTTCTACCTTCTCTGGCCGGCGGGAGGAGTGTGGGACTCCTGCCCAGGCCCCTCGAACTGCCGGTGGGATGCGCCCACCCAGTTCGCTCCCCTGGGCCTCTCTACCTTCTTCCGGGAGGTGTTGGAAAGGGGGGCCCCCTTTCGTGTCACATGCCGCTGAGACCCAGGGGTGTCGAGCCCTCATGCCCAGCCTCTGGAACTGCTGTCGGTAAGAGACAGCCAGGTTCGATCTCATAGCTGGTCCTCTCGCTCAAACCATCAAACCGACAAAGTCTACCTTCTCTTGCCGGCGGGAGGAGCGAGGAACTCCTGCCCAGGCCCGTCGAACTGCCGGTGGGATGCGCCCACCCAGTTCGCTCCCCTTGGCCTCTCTACCTTCTTCCGGGAGGTGTTGGAAAGGGGGGCCCCCTTTCGTGTCACATGCCGCTGAGACCCAGGGGTCTCGAGCCGTCATGCCCAGCCTCTGGAACTGCTGTCGGTAAGAGACAGCCAGGTTCGATCTCATAGCTGGTCCTCTCGCTCAAACCGTCAAACCGACAAAGTCTACCTTCTCTTGTCGGCGGGAGGAGCGAGGAACTCCTGCCCAGGCCCGTCGAACTGCCGGTGGGATGCGCCCACCCAGTTCGCTCCCCTTGGCCTCTCTACCTTCTTCCGGGAGGTGTTGGAAAGGGGGGCCCCCTTTCGTGTCACATGCCGCTGAGACCCAGGGGTCTCGAGCCGTCATGCCCAGCCTCTGGAACTGCTGTCGGTAAGAGACAGCCAGGTTCGATCTCATAGCTGGTCCTCTCGCTCAAACCATCAAACCGACAAAGTCTACCTTCTCTTGCCGGCGGGAGGAGCGAGGAACTCCTGCCCAGGCCCGTCGAACTGCCGGTGGGATGCGCCCACCCAGTTCGCTCCCCTTGGCCTCTCTACCTTCTTCCGGGAGGTGTTGGAAAGGGGGGCCCCCTTTCGTGTCACATGCCGCTGAGACCCAGGGGTCTCGAGCCGTCATGCCCAGCCTCTGGAACTGCTGTCGGTAAGAGACAGCCAGGTTCGATCTCATAGCTGGTCCTCTCGCTCAAACCGTCAAACCGACAAAGTCTACCTTCTCTTGCCGGCGGGAGGAGCGAGGAACTCCTGCCCAGGCCCGTCGAACTGCCGGTGGGATGCGCCCACCCAGTTCGCTCCCCTTGGCCTCTCTACCTTCTTCCGGGAGGTGTTGGAAAGGGGGGCCCCCTTTCGTGTCACATGCCGCTGAGACCCAGGGGTCTCGAGCCGTCATGCCCAGCCTCTGGAACTGCTGTCGGTAAGAGACAGCCAGGTTCGATCTCATAGCTGGTCCTCTCGCTCAAACCGTCAAACCGACAAAGTCTACCTTCTCTTGCCGGCGGGAGGATCGAGGGGCTCCTGCCCAGGCCCCGTGGGACCACCGGGGGGGGACAACTACACCGGATTCACCCTCCTCGGTCGCCCGCTTCCGAATAGCAAGTCCCCCTTACCCTTTTGTGGAGAAAGGGCCGGGGTGGGGGACTCCTTCCCGGGCCTCTGGAACTGCTGGCGGGATGCGCCCCTCGACTCCATCCCCTTGTCATGGTTCTCTCTATCTCTCTCTCTCTCCAAATAAAATGACAAAGTCCACACGCTTCTCTGTGCCGGCGGGAGGAGTGGGGGACTCCTACCCAGGCCCCTGGAACTGCTGGTGGGATGTGACCACACAGTTCACACCCCCGGAGCCTCTCTACCTTCTTCTCGGCCCCCTTAGGGGCTGGGAAGCCGAGACTTGAAGGACTTGTAGAGGGGGACTTGTGCTCAGAGCGGCGCGACACACAGCGTCGAACCCGGGCTAGAAGGGAGAGGGGACACTCTCGCCGTAAGCCGGCACGGACTCCAAAGTCCGGCCGAGCGAGGGTCCCTACCCGCCGGGTCGCGACATGCCAAATCGATCTAGGGTGGAGGAGGTTCGCACAGACAACAAGATCCGAGGGTGGAGAAAGCAGAAGGGAGGAGTGGGGGACTCCTACCCAGGCCCCTGGAACTGCTGGTGGGATGTGAACACAGTGTTCACCCCCTGGAGCCTCTCTACCTTCTTCTCGGCCCCCCCTTCGGCGCTAGGAAGCCGAGACTTGCAGGGCTGGTAGAAGGGGGACTTGGGCTCTGAGAGGAGACCTCCGGCTTGTCTGTACCACCTTCCCTCTGGGAATGGCAGAGGGGGGAAATCAGAAATTCTTACCCGCCTACGGTGCTCCTTTCCTGGGCAGACATTTCCAAAAATCCCCCCTGAATCTGAGGAAGTCTTGCCTCCCAGCCAACACCTCTGATGTCATGGAACTGATGGTGGGATCAAATCACCCTGTCCACCCCCCAGGGTCTCTCTACCTTCTTCCGGGAGGTGTTGGAAAGGGGGGCCCCCTTTCGTGTCACATGCCGCTGAGACCCAGGGGTGTCGAGCCGTCCTGCCCAGCCTCTGGAACTGCTGTCGGTAAGAGACAGCCAGGTTTGATCTCATAGCTGGTTCTCTTTCTCAAAACGGCCAAACGGACATACTTATGGAAGTTCAGAACGGCGGGGCAAAATCGCAAAATGTTACCCGATTTGACTTCCATAGCCCCTGGATACATTTTGCACAAAGTCCCCCTGAATCATGGAAGTTCAGCCCAGCGGCCCCCTTTCAAGGTAGGGATCCCAGACTTGCAGGGATGGTAGAAGGGGACTTGGGCTCCAAGAGGAGACCTCCAGCTTGTCTGTACCACCTTCCCTCCGGGAATGGCAGAGGGGGGAAATCAGAAATTCTTACCCGCCTACGGTGCTCCTTTCCTGGGCAGACATTTCCAAAAATCCCCCCTGAATCTGAGGAAGTCTTGCCTCCCAGCCAACACCTCGGATGTCATGGAACTGATGGTGGGATCAAATCACCCTGTCCACCCCCCAGGGTCTCTCTACCTTCTTCCGGGAGGTGTTGGAAAGGGGGGCCCCCTTTCGTGTCACATGCCGCTGAGACCCAGGGGTCTCGAGCCGTCATGCCCAGCCTCTGGAACTGCTGTCGGTAAGAGACAGCCAGGTTTGATCTCATAGCTGGTTCTCTTTCTCAAAACGGCCAAACGGACACCCTTATGGAAGTTCAGCCCGGCGGGGCAAAATCGGAAAATGTTACCCGATTTGACTTCCATAGCCCCTGGATACATTTTGCACAAAGTCCCCCTGAATCATGGAAGTTCAGCCCAGAGCCCTTCTTTCAAGCTAGGGATCCAAGACTTGCAGGGATGGTAAAGGGGGACTTGGGCTCCGAGAGGAGACCTCCAGCTTGTCTGTACCACCTTCCCTCCGGGAATGGCAGAGGGGGGAAATCAGAAATTCTTACCCGCCTACGGTGCTCCTTTCCTGGGCAGACATTTCCAAAAATCCCCCCTGAATCTGTGGAAGTCTTGCCTCCCAGCCGACACCTCGGATGTCATGGAACTGATGGTGGGATCAAATCACCCTGTCCACCCCCCAGGGTCTCTCTACCTTCTTCCGGGAGGTGTTGGAAAGGGGGGCCCCCTTTCGTGTCACATGCCGCTGAGACCCAGGGGTCTCGAGCCGTCATGCCCAGCCTCTGGAACTGCTGTCGGTAAGAGACAGCCAGGTTCGATCTCATAGCTGGTTCTCTTTCTCAAAACGGCCAAACGGACACCCTTATGGAAGTTCAGCCCGGCGGGGCAAAATCGGAAAATGTTACCCGATTTGACTTCCATAGCCCCTGGATACATTTTGCACAAAGTCCCCCTGAATCATGGAAGTTCAGCCCAGCTCCCTTCTTTCAAGCTAGGGATCCAAGACTTGCAGGGATGGTAGAGGGGGACTTGGGCTCCAAGAGGAGACCTCCAGCTTGTCTGTACCACCTTCCCTCCGGGAATGGCAGAGGGGGAAAGTCAGATTATGTTACCCGATTTCGGTGCTCCTTTCCTGGGTAGACATTTCCAAAATCACCCCTACCTCTGTGGAAGTCTTTCCTCCAGTCGACACAGCGGATGTCATGGAACTGATGGTGGGATCAAAACACCCTGCCCACCTCCCATGGTCTCTCTACCTTCTTCCGGGAGGTGTTGGAAAGGGAGACCCCCTTTCGTGTCACATGCCTCTGAGACCCAGGGGTGTCGAGCCATCATGCCCAGCCTCTGGAACTGCTGCTGGGGAGAGACGGCCAGGTTCGCTCTCATATCTGGTTCTCTCGCTCAAACCATCAAATGATACCTTCTCTTGCCGGCGGAAAGGAGTGTGGGACTCCTGCCCAGGCCCCTGGAACTGTCAGTGGGATGCGCCCACCTAGTTCACCCCTTGGAGCCTCTCTACCTTCTTCTCGGTCCCCTTAAGGGCTAGGAAGCCGAGACTTGAAGGGCTTGTAGAGGGGGACTTGTGCTCCGAGATGAGGGGACCGCCACACACAGTGTCGAACCCAGGCTAGAAGGGAGAGGGGACGCACTCACCATATGCCGGCACGGACTCCAAAGTCCGGCCGAGCGAGGGTCCCTACCCGCCGGGTCGCGACATGCCAAATCGATCTAGGGTGTGTGAATGAGGTTCGCACAGACAACAAGATCCGAGGGTGGAGAATGCAGGGGGTGGAGTGGGGGACTCCTACCCAGGCCCCTGGAACCGCTGGTGGGATGAGACCACCCAGTTTGCCCCCTGAGGCATATCTCCCTTCTTCCAAGGGTTGTGCGAGACTTGACACTCATGCCATGATACACCACCTCTGTGGATCAGGAGAGGCTTATCATCGTGCCCAGCCTCTGGAACCGCTGGTGGGATGAGACCACCCAGTTTGCCCCTGGGCCAATCTCCCTTCTTCCAAGGGATGTGCGAGACTTGACTCCCATGCCATGATACACCACCTCTGTGGATCAGGAGAGGCTTATCATCGTGCCCAGCCTCTGGAACCGCTGGTGGGATGAGACCACCCAGTTCGCCCCGGGGCCAATCTCCCTTCTTCCAAGGGATGTGCGAGACTTGACTCCCATGCCATGATACACCACCTCTGTGGATCAGGAGAGGCTTATCATCGTGCCCAGCCTCTGGAACCGCTGGTGGGATGAGACCACCCAGTTCGCCCCGGGGCCAATCTCCCTTCTTCCAAGGGATGTGCGAGACTTGACTCCCATGCCATGATACACCACCTCTGTGGATCAGGAGAGGCTTATCATCGTGCCCAGCCTCTGGAACCGCTGGTGGGATGAGACCACCCAGTTCGCCCCGGGGCCAATCTCCCTTCTTCCAAGGGATGTGCGAGACTTGACTCCCATGCCATGATACACCACCTCTGTGGATCAGGAGAGGCTTATCATCGTGCCCAGCCTCTGGAACCGCTGGTGGGATGAGACCACCCAGTTCTCCCCGGGGCCAATCTCCCTTCTTCCAAGGGATGTGCGAGACTTGACTCCCATGCCATGATACACCACCTCTGTGGATCAGGAGAGGCTTATCATCGTGCCCAGCCTCTGGAACCGCTGGTGGGATGAGACCACCCAGTTCGCCCCGGGGCCAATCTCCCTTCTTCCAAGGGATGTGCGAGACTTGACTCCCATGCCATGATACACCACCTCTGTGGATCAGGAGAGGCTTATCATCGTGCCCAGCCTCTGGAACCGCTGGTGGGATGAGACCACCCAGTTCGCCCCGGGGCCAATCTCCCTTCTTCCAAGGGATGTGCGAGACTTGACTCCCATGCCATGATACACCACCTCTGTGGATCAGGAGAGGCTTATCATCGTGCCCAGCCTCTGGAACCGCTGGTGGGATGAGACCACCCAGTTCGCCCCGGGGCCAATCTCCCTTCTTCCAAGGGATGTGCGAGACTTGACTCCCATGCCATGATACACCACCTCTGTGGATCAGGAGAGGCTTATCATCGTGCCCAGCCTCTGGAACCGCTGGTGGGATGAGACCACCCAGTTCGCCCCGGGGCCAATCTCCCTTCTTCCAAGGGATGTGCGAGACTTGACTCCCATGCCATGATACACCACCTCTGTGGATCAGGAGAGGCTTATCATCGTGCCCAGCCTCTGGAACCGCTGGTGGGATGAGACCACCCAGTTCGCCCCGGGGCCAATCTCCCTTCTTCCAAGGGATGTGCGAGACTTGACTCCCATGCCATGATACACCACCTCTGTGGATCAGGAGAGGCTTATCATCGTGCCCAGCCTCTGGAACCGCTGGTGGGATGAGACCACCCAGTTCGCCCCGGGGCCAATCTCCCTTCTTCCAAGGGATGTGCGAGACTTGACTCCCATGCCATGATACACCACCTCTGTGGATCAGGAGAGGCTTATCATCGTGCCCAGCCTCTGGAACCGCTGGTGGGATGAGACCACCCAGTTCGCCCCGGGGCCAATCTCCCTTCTTCCAAGGGATGTGCGAGACTTGACTCCCATGCCATGATACACCACCTCTGTGGATCAGGAGAGGCTTATCATCGTGCCCAGCCTCTGGAACCGCTGGTGGGATGAGACCACCCAGTTCGCCCCGGGGCCAATCTCCCTTCTTCCAAGGGATGTGCGAGACTTGACTCCCATGCCATGATACACCACCTCTGTGGATCAGGAGAGGCTTATCATCGTGCCCAGCCTCTGGAACTGATGACCTGAGCCAACTTCATTTGAGATAGAAAAATAGTTTATTTCATTTACACATACATATTAATCACTGCTACTTGAAGTGTTGGGCAGACATTCCATCTCCCTCCCCACCATGTGTATTTCCTCCAGGAGGGCAGCGGCAGATGGGGTCCGGTCCTCATCACTACTACCAGATCTCTTCACCAGCTTGTAACCATGACAGATGTCATCTAGCACTTTCTCTCGGTAGTGCCTGTCCGCCGTGGAGTTTGTGTGTGCCAAGTACTTTGCAAACAGAGTCTTTTCAGGATCAGTGTACCTTGCAAGCGTCCAAGTTTCACAGACCTTCCTGACCACCTGACTGGAGATATCGGGGAGGTTATACCTGGGAACGAAGGGGAGAATAAGCTGAAGATCCGGGCAACAAAGAGACATAGAGCAGGGATAACTGCTTGGGCACTACTCACTTTGATTGGTAGCTCTTGATGTCTCGTGAAACAGTATGTCGCTCAGTTCCCACTGAAGAGAGGAAGAATTTATCCTCTGGATCGTCTATGTCACTTTTGGTTAGCAATGGCCGGACTTTTTCATAGTAGGCCTGAAACCACTGAGGAGAGAACAAGGGTACAAAATGTTTAAATGGAAGAGGGTGGGAGCTGAATAACACCCGGGGACCAGCAAAGGGGCATCTCTGCTCACACTCACCGACTCTTCATCATTGTCCAGCGCGAAAGCAGCAACTTGTTGAGTAGAGGTCTTGTGGGTTCTTACACCGATCACACATAGTTTTTCACCTTCGTACTCATGGTGAATCCTCTCATCCCACTCCCCCACCTGCAAGGAGAAGACATGAGGAGCGACGAATGGTGAAAAATAAACCCACATACTGAACCAGAAAAGCGGCTTACAGTCATGTTTTGGACTACCCCCGGTCGCTGAAGATGCTTCAAGACAAGAAGGCACTCTAGGTAGAGGATAATTTCAGTTTGCTGATAGGAAGTTGCACAGTTCGCCCAGGCTTGGGCTATGCACTTCAAGAACATGCTCTTGGCATCCCTGAGGACTGCTCGGCAATCGGATGGGCTGGGTGATTTTTGGCACAAGGCCGCGTACCTAAGACAAGGGGAGAAGGAAGACCAGAGAAGTTAGGTACTCACCCACAGGGAGTGGGGGAAGACCAACAAATTACTCCACCATCCCAGCCCTACCCCAGGCTCCACATTCACCTCTTGTCGACCCTGTCTCTTGAGAGCCTCTTGGATAGGATCTTTTGGATGTCCTCGGTGACCGTGATGAAGAACTTGCACTTCTTATACAGGTCAGGCTGCCTGATGGAAAGGTTGGTGGAGCGCATATTGTACTTTACGAACCGCCGGATACGCTGGATGCAGTTTAGCCTAGTCTGGTTAGAGAGCTTGGCTTCTAAGAGCTTGTCAAAGTAAGAACGAACCTTCTCAATATCGCTGACAAAGTCTAGGCAGGCACGTTGTGGGTTCATAAAGTATAGGAACCGGGCAACCGCATCCACCTCCTGCCTGTGATTGCTCAGGCCCAGCGTAGACCGCAGGTAATTGGCGTAAGGTTTCAACAGAGGATCCCCAGAGGGATGACGGTTGTACAGCCCAGCGTCCTGCATCCTCTTCCGTGCAGCACCTTTCCCTGTGGTTTTCAAAGTCCTAGAGGCAGGGGAAAAGGATGATGAGAAAAAGGAAACAGTCACGGTGGAACCATGAAAGCCAAGGTGCATCACCGAGGGTCGTGTACCCACCTGGGAGTGCATTGAAAGAACTTATCGTCGCTATCATCTGGAGACTCGGTTGTAGATAATAGGCCCATGGATCCTGAAGGGTTCACATCCCCCTCCACACCTGAAGGGGCCAGATCCACCTCCACTAGGCTCAGGGTTACGGAGGCACACTCCTCCACTGGGCTCACGGTTCCTGAAGAAACCTCCACCACCACTGGGCTAACGGTTCCTGAAGAACCCTCCTCTGGGCTCACAGTTCCTGAAGAAACCTCCACCACCGGGCTCAAGGTTACTGAAGCACCCTTGTCCTCCACCTCCACTAGGCTCAGGGTTATTGAAGCCTCATCCTCCTCCACTAGACCCACGGTTTCTGAAGCTACATCCTCCCAATCACTGCTGAGCTGGCAAACAGTTCCATGATCGTTGGGGGTGGAAGATGAAAGATGCTGGCTGGCCTGGGCAGGAGGAATAGGAGTACCAGACGTCAAACTGGCAGCGCTACAGAGAGAAGTAGAAGGTACGTAAGTAACTAGAAGGGTGTTCAGATGGGAACACAGGTGCACCACACATTGCAGGACCTTACCAGGGAGAAGGGGGCTTATCAATTATGGTAAACCCTCTGTCTTCCAGGAACCGTACGATGTCCTCAGTGGATTGAAGGGAGGCGACCTGATGGTAGCTGATTGTGGTACCACGGCTGGCAATGTTTTTCAGGGAGGTCTTGGAAGATAACAGACTGGATTGGATCTCATCGTCAGTACAAAGTCTCATGCAGCATCTCCTCAAGTGCGTGGATAGGTCTTTGTACACTTTGTGACAGACGGCACAGGAGAGGAAAGTCCGGTTGTGACTTGGAAGAGAGATAAAATCACAATATAAACATGGGTATGACAAATCACACACGCCGGCTTAGTGCTACTTCATGGAACTGCTGGCGGGATGCACCCACCCAGTTCACCCACGGTGCCTCTATACCTTCTTCCGCAAGGTGTGAGAGACAGGGATCCCTCCATGGCATGACACACCACCTATGTCGCCGGGGATAGGGGACCCCAACATGGCCAGCCGCTGGAACTGCTGGACGGGTGCACCTGTTAGGTGCATGCTCATTCACGTTTTCTCTTTGAAAACAACATAATCTGCCCTTCTCTTTGCCAGCGGGAGGAGTGAGGGACTCCTACCCAGGCCCCTGGAACTTCTGGTGGGATGAGACCACCCAGTTCACCCCAGGGCCTATCTACCTTCTCCCATGAGGTGTGGGAGACAGGGATCCCTCCATGGCATGACACACCACCTATGTCGCCGGGGATAGGGGACCCCAACATGGCCAGCCGCTGGAACTGCTGGACGGGTGCACCTGTTAGGTGCATGCTCATTCACGTTTTCTCTTTGAAAACAACATAATCTGCCCTTCTCTTTGCCAGCGGGAGGAGTGAGGGACTCCTACCCAGGCCCCTGGAACTTCTGGTGGGATGAGACCACCCAGTTCACCCCAGGGCCTATCTACCTTCTCCCATGAGGTGTGGGAGACAGGGATCCCTCCATGGCATGACACACCACCTATGTCGCCGGGGATAGGGGACCCCAACATGGCCAGCCGCTGGAACTGCTGGACGGGTGCACCTGTTAGGTGCATGCTCATTCACGTTTTCTCTTTGAAAACAACATAATCTGCCCTTCTCTTTGCCAGCGGGAGGAGTGAGGGACTCCTACCCAGGCCCCTGGAACTTCTGGTGGGATGAGACCACCCAGTTCACCCCAGGGCCTATCTACCTTCTCCCATGAGGTGTGGGAGACAGGGATCCCTCCATGGCATGACACACCACCTATGTCGCCGGGGATAGGGGACCCCAACATGGCCAGCCGCTGGAACTGCTGGACGGGTGCACCTGTTAGGTGCATGCTCATTCACGTTTTCTCTTTGAAAACAACATAATCTGCCCTTCTCTTTGCCAGCGGGAGGAGTGAGGGACTCCTACCCAGGCCCCTGGAACTTCTGGTGGGATGAGACCACCCAGTTCACCCCAGGGCCTATCTACCTTCTCCCATGAGGTGTGGGAGACAGGGATCCCTCCATGGCATGACACACCACCTATGTCGCCGGGGATAGGGGACCCCAACATGGCCAGCCGCTGGAACTGCTGGACGGGTGCACCTGTTAGGTGCATGCTCATTCACGTTTTCTCTTTGAAAACAACATAATCTGCCCTTCTCTTTGCCAGCGGGAGGAGGGAGGGACTCCTACCCAGGCCCCTGGAACTTCTGGTGGGATGAGACCACCCAGTTCACCCCAGGGCCTATCTACCTTCTCCCATGAGGTGTGGGAGACAGGGATCCCTCCATGGCATGACACACCACCTATGTCGCCGGGGATAGGGGACCCCAACATGGCCAGCCGCTGGAACTGCTGGACGGGTGCACCTGTTAGGTGCATGCTCATTCACGTTTTCTCTTTGAAAACAACATAATCTGCCCTTCTCTTTGCCAGCGGGAGGAGTGAGGGACTCCTACCCAGGCCCCTGGAACTTCTGGTGGGATGAGACCACCCAGTTCACCCCAGGGCCTATCTACCTTCTCCCATGAGGTGTGGGAGACAGGGTACATTCGAACCCCTCACACTTCTACTGACAGGTGCCTCAGACCATGGAGCCACCAGCGGTCTGTCTGAAACAAGCTGAGCAGTGGCCTGAGGGACGCGGTGTCCCGGGAGAATCTGCTGACTGGTTTTGGGGTGCACTTAGCAGCCATAGCCTTTGGAGGACACGCTCGGCTAACATCCATTAAGCCGGCGGACGCTCGCATGGCGGCCGCTGGGCTGGCAGCGCAAAGGCCTCGGCGGACACTCGCACGGCGGCCGTGTGGCTGGCTGCCTGGAG
Source organism: Bufo bufo (assembly GCF_905171765.1). Lineage (NCBI taxonomy): Eukaryota > Metazoa > Chordata > Amphibia > Anura > Bufonidae > Bufo > Bufo bufo. The sequence goes on along the minus strand of NC_053397.1, from coordinate 43,291,335 downwards.
GCTTCAGCGGACACCGGCATGACAGCCCCTGGGCTGGTACCCCCACAGGCTTCGGTGGACAGTGGCCATGCAGCCCCTAGGACTCGGCGGACACTCGAATGGCAGCCCGCAGTGCTCGGCTATAACTCGCCCGGCAGCTCCCCTGCAACCCACCCAGCACAGAGGGTTCCCATCATAGGGTCATACTCACAGCATGCCTCGTTCACGGCTGATCGGTGTCTGTTTCGGGGACGGGTACATGGCGAAATGCAAGCGAGGAGCAGTCTGCCATACATCACGTTGCTTGTGAAGCGAAAAAAAAAATGGTAAACGGCATTTACTTCCTTCACAATCAGATGCACCTGTCCGCCCAGCGTCCCGGGAACTCGGCAGCTAATGGGCTGGCGGCCGGAGTGATTGTAGGCACCTGATGCATGTCAGGGTCTGAATTATTAGATAGGTTAGATTAGTTAGTTAAAAGATACAAGATACAGTTAGCTGATAGGTTTTAGTGCAGGGATCTGTGTAGTTAGCTGATAGGTTTTAGTGCAGGGATCTGTGTAGGGCATTAGGTATAGGTAGTTAGGGACTTGAAAAGACCTCTAGATATAGATTAATAGTTTAGGTTAGTGTTTAGGGCTATTTAGAACAGATTTTAGGTTAGGTCAGTTAGGGATTTAGTGTAATTTTCTGTCTGTCTGTCCGTCCTTGTTTAAACTTCTGTTTGATTGCGTGTTTCTGTGTTATAGTTAATTTAAAACTTCAGTTTTGTTACATCTGTCTTGTCTTTGCGTCTGATTGTCCGCGTTTTTCTGTTTTATAGTTAGAAAAAAGAAAAAAAAAAAAAAAGTTTAGTTTTGTGTTTCGATTTGTTACATCTGTCTTGTCTTTGCGTCTGATTGTCCGCGTTTTTCTGTTTTATAGTTAGAAAAAAGAAAAAAAAACAAAAAAAGTTTAGTTTTGTGTTTAGATTTGTTACATCTGTCTTGTCTTTGCGTCTGATTGTCCGCGTTTTTCTTTGTTAGAGTTTTATAAAAGAAAAAAAAAAGATTTTGTTTGTCTTGTCTTTGCGTCTGATTGTGTGCGTGTTTTCTGTGTTTCTTATTTTTTCATAAATAAATCAAAAAAAAATTATACTTACTCTAAATTAGTCTCGTTTTGAAGTTAGGCGTTTTATTTATTTTCCGTTTATTACTTTAATTTATTTTTATTATTTTTTTTGGTTTACATTACAAGTTAAATCTATTTTGTTTTTTGACACACGTCCCTACCACAATAAACCTTTGGCCCAATCACTTGTACTTAAATTATGAGTGCACCGGGCCGTGCAGGCAGCCGCGGTCGGGCAAATAGAGGAGTCAGTTCCGTTGCTGGACCGCCGACAGCGCGGGGCCGCTCCTCCAGTCATGTACAGGCAGGTGCCAGTGGCAGTGGTGTCCGCCTGATCCGGGATTTTTTTAATTTTAGCAGCCGTCCAAGGGCCATACTTTCCCAGGACGCCGAGACAGTGATGGCTCTGGTGGCTGACTCGAATGCCACGGAGTCCTCAGCCCCAGTTCATAGCAGCAGCAGTAGCGGCAGATCTACGCCTCCTGTACTAGCAACCCCCACTCCCACAGAATTGTCCCCGCTCATGTTTGAAGACGAGGACACAGAGCTGGACATTCTGGGGGAGGCTATTCAGGAGGGTGATTTACAGTTCAGCCCTCAAGATGGGCAGTACTTTTTGGAAGGGATGGGTGATAACGAGGAGGAGGGGGCAACGTCAATAAATACGCCTTTGGAATCCCTTCCAACAGGTGCGGGTGGTTTGAGCCACACAACTCCCGCATCTAGTCAGACCCAGGCGCCAGCAAGGGGACAGCGGAGAACAGTCAGGGGCTCCATGTTAGCTGTTCCCCTCAGTCCACCACAGTTTGGCACCGGGTCTGACGTTGAAAATGAGGAGGAGGGTGATGCCGAATGGGTGCCACCTATTTTGTCAAGTACCAGCAGCACTGAAGTAGGTAGGCACCAGAGGGAAACGGTGCGGCAGGTCTCCAGGGAGCCCATTGGCAGGGGCTCTACTGTCGAGAGGATCAGGCAGCAACAGCAGCAGCATGCTCCGCCTGTGCACACTAAGGCCCAACAGGCGCAAGCCAGCACCATGCCATCGGACAGGAGGTTGGTGCGGAAGTCTCCTGTTTGGGCTTTCTTCACCCTGGCAACAGATGATGTTACTGTTGCTGTTTGTAACCTCTGCCAGGCCAGGGTGAGGAGAGGGAGGTTAGTTTCTCGGCTGGGTACCACAGCCCTGAACCAGCACATGAGATTGAACCACTGGCGGGAGTGGGAACACAGTAAGAGTGGTAGTAGCAGCAACGCCAGTGTTCAGGGGACAGCAGCTCCTGCCACTGTACAGCAGCTCCCCCTCTATATTGCCACTACTGTTTCCCACCCACCAGCTTCCTCTAGTAGAGGTATTGGTACCGGCAGCCATCCCTCTGCAACCAGTGCACCCTCCTCTATCTCCTCTGCCGTCCGGCGCCAGCCAACAATTGCTGATGCTTTTGAACGTACCGTGCCCTACGCCCCAGGGGATCGACGTGTGCGTTCACTCAATGGGCTCCTGGCAAGGGTTATTGCCCAACATCTGCTTCTGTACAATCTGGTTGACAGCAACCCATTTAGGCAGATGTTGGAGCAGGCCCAACCCAAATGGCGTGTCCCCAGCCGCCATTACTTTGCCAGGACTGGTGTCCCTGCCCTGCACCAGCACCTTGTGCAGAATGTATGCCTGTCGCTGGATCATGCTGTCAGCGACAGGGTGCATCTCACAATGGATGCTTGGACCAGCAGGCATGGGCAGGGTCGCTACCTAAGTTTCACAGCCCATTGGGTTTCCCTCCGAGGCGCCGGGGAGGGAACGGCGGCATCTGAGTTTGTGGTGCCGCCCCGGGGTGTCCATGGGAGAACTGCTCCTCTCCCGCAAGCCACTGTCTCCACGGCTGTTGAGCCCCCAAGCAAGCGTCCCCGTAGCTACGCAAGTGTGGGGCACGTCCGCTGCCAGGCCGTGCTCCAGCTTGTGAGCTTGGGGGAACGGAGACACACTGGACCTCATGTTCTGTCCGCACTACAGGCTCAGGTCCAGAAGTGGCTGACACCCCGAAGGCTCCAGGCAGGTATGGTTGTCTGTGACAACGGCAGCAACCTACTCGCCGCCCTTCAGGCTGGCAGTCTTACACACGTGCCCTGCATGGCACATGTCCTCAACCTTGTGGTGCAGAAATTCCTCCGCACTTACCCAGGGTTGAGTGACATTGTGCAAAGGGTACGTAGGATTGCCGGCCACTTCCGCCGATCCCCAACCGCCACCGCGTCCCTGTCCAAACTGCAGCGGGACAACAGCCTGCCCACCCACAGGCTGATTATGGACAGTGTGACGCGGTGGAACTCCACCCTCAACATGCTGGAGAGGTTGTGGGAGCAGCGACGGGCGGTGAGGGAATACCTGCTGGAGCTAGGCACTGCAGGGCCAACACACTCACTCCCCTACATCACTAATGCGGAGTGGGGGCAGATTCAGCAAGTCTGCCACGTGTTGGCCCCATTCGAGCAGGCGACAAAGATGGTTAGCAGGGAGCATGTCGGCCTCAACGATGTGCTCCCATTAGTGTTCCTGCTGGACAGGACACTAGAGTGCCTTGGTGGAGCATGAAGAGTCAACCATGCTCCACCTGGACCAGGCCCAGGACGAGGAGGAGGATGAATTAGTGGACATCCATGAGTCTGGGCTTGGTCAGGAGGGAGAGCCGGTGCTGGGGGCACCTATAGTCCGGGGGTGGGGCACCTCCGACCGGGAGCAGCAGCATCGGCAGCAGGAGGACCAAGAGGTCATGGTCTCTGGCAGCTCTGAAGAGTCACAGCGGGCTGTGCTCTTCCCCATGGCTGCCCACATGCTGCGATGCCTCAGGAGGGACCCCCGGATCATAAAAATAAAGGAGAGGGATGAGTTTTGGTTGGCCACCCTATTAGACCCTCGCTGCAAGGGGAAACTGGAGGAGTTTCTACCAGCCAGCCGGAGGCAGGCCCGTATTGAAAAGTTGCGGGCCTGTCTGGTCCACCGGCTGGAGGAGGCAAACCCTATGCCTCACGCTCCAGTTCTCCCCGCCCATCTCACCCAGCAGGTGTCTGGAACCACCAGCACCAGCCGAGCAGGTGACCTTGAGGGTGAGATGAGGCTGTTCTACCAGTCTGTGCGACCCAGTACCAGCAGCAGCAGCAGCAGCATGAGTAACCACCAGCGGCTGGCCCGCATGGTGGCAGACTACATGGGGTCCGTTGGTGCTTCCGACAGCATGAGCACCGACGACCCCATGGAGTACTGGGTTGCCAGGCTGGACACCTGCCGCGAGCTCGCTCAGTATGCGCTGGAGATACTTTCTTGCCCCCCCTCCAGCGTACTGTCTGAGCGGACTTTCAGCGCGGCAGGTGGGGTGGTCACCGACAAGAGGACCCGTCTGTCCACTGACTCTGTGGACAGACTAACATTCATAAAAATGAATGAGTCCTGGATCGGCAGTGACTTCTTGGCCCCCGCTGTCGGTTCAGGGCGCTGAAGGGTCCCTTGTTCATCCCTCTCCTTTGCTCTCCCTCCAATACGTTGTTTTTTAATTGTTTTTAATGTAAAATCTATAATTTTATCAATATTTGTTTAATTATTATCATATTAGTTATTTTGGCCTCGCTATATGTGGCCCTCATTCAATACCATTTTCAAAAAACCTCTGGTTGATGATGCAACATGTCCTGACTCCTGATCTATCCTAGTCATCTAGGGGCATTATAACACTCAATCTACTACTGCTGCTTCATGTTCTGCTGATTTGGGCCTAGCTATATGTGGCCCTCATTCAATACCATTTTCAAAAAACCTCTGGTGGATGATGCAACCTGTCCTGACTCCTGATCTATCCTAGTCATCTAGGGGCATTATAACACTCAATCTACTGCTGCTGCTTCATGTTCTGCTTGTGTGGGGCTCATTCAATACCATTTTCAAAAAACCTATGGTGGATGATGCAACCTGTCCTGACTCCTGATCTATCCTAGTCATCTAGGGGCATTATAACACTCAATCTACTGCTGCTGCTTCATGTTCTGCTGATTTGGGCCTAGCTATATGTGGGCCTCATTCAATACCATTTTCAAAAAACCTATGGTGGATGATGCAACCTGTCCTGACTCCTGATCTATCCTAGTCATCTAGGGGCATTATAACACTCAATCTACTGCTGCTGCTTCATGTTCTGCTTGTGTGGGGCTCATTCAATACCATTTTCAAAAAACCTATGGTGGATGATGCAACCTGTCCTGACTCCTGATCTATCCTAGTCATCTAGGGGCATTATAACACTCAATCTACTGCTGCTGCTTCATGTTCTGCTTGTGTGGGCCTCATTCAATACCATTTTCAAAAAACCTATGGTGAATGATGCAACCTGTCCTGACTCCTGATCTATCCTAGTCATCTAGGGGCATTATAACACTCAATCTACTACTGCTGCTTCATGTTCTGCTGATTTGGGCCTAGCTATATGTGGGCCTCATTCAATACCATTTTCAAAAAACCTATGGTGGATGATGCAACCTGTCCTGACTCCTGATCTATCCTAGTCATCTAGGGGCATTATAACACTCAATCTACTGCTGCAGCTTCATGTTCTGCTTGTGTGGGGCTCATTCAATACCATTTTCAAAAAACCTATGGTGGATGATGCAACCTGTCCTGACTCCTGATCTATCCTAGTCATCTAGGGGCATTATAACACTCAATCTACTGCTGCTGCTTCATGTTCTGCTTGTGTGGGGCTCATTCAATACCATTTTCAAAAAACCTATGGTGAATGATGCAACCTGTCCTGACTCCTGATCTATCCTAGTCATCTAGGGGCATTATAACACTCAATCTACTACTGCTGCTTCATGTTCTGCTGATTTGGGCCTAGCTATATGTGGGCCTCATTCAATACCATTTTCAAAAAACCTATGGTGGATGATGCAACCTGTCCTGACTCCTGATCTATCCTAGTCATCTAGGGGCATTATAACACTCAATCTACTACTGCTGCTTCATGTTCTGCTGATTTGGGCCTAGCTATATGTGGGCCTCATTCAATACCATTTTCAAAAAACCTATGGTGGATGATGCAACCTGTCCTGACTCCTGATCTATCCTAGTCATCTAGGGGCATTATAACACTCAATCTACTGCTGCTGCTTCATGTTCTGCTGATTTGGGCCTAGCTATATGTGGGCCTCATTCAATACCATTTTCAAAAAACCTATGGTGGATGATGCAACCTGTCCTGACTCCTGATCTATCCTAGTCATCTAGGGGCATTATAACACTCATTCTACTGCTGCTGCTTCATGTTCTGCTTGTGTGGGGCTCATTCAATACCATTTTCAAAAAACCTATGGTGAATGATGCAACCTGTCCTGACTCCTGATCTATCCTAGTCATCTAGGGGCATTATAACACTCAATCTACTACTGCTGCTTCATGTTCTGCTGATTTGGGCCTAGCTATATGTGGGCCTCATTCAATACCATTTTCAAAAAACCTCTGGTGGATGATGCAACCTGTCCTGACTCCTGATCTATCCTAGTCATCTAGGGGCATTATAACACTCAATCTACTGCTGCTGCTTCATGTTCTGCTTGTGTGGGGCTCATTCAATACCATTTTCAAAAAACCTATGGTGAATGATGCAACCTGTCCTGACTCCTGATCTATCCTAGTCATCTAGGGGCATTATAACACTCAATCTACTACTGCTGCTTCATGTTCTGCTGATTTGGGCCTAGCTATATGTTGGGCTCATTCAATACCATTTTCAAAAAACCTATGGTGAATGATGCAACCTGTCCTGACTCCTGATCTATCCTAGTCATCTAGGGGCATTATAACACTCAATCTACTACTGCTGCTTCATGTTCTGCTGATTTGGGCCTAGCTATATGTGGGCCTCATTCAATACCATTTTCAAAAAACCTATGGTGGATGATGCAACCTGTCCTGACTCCTGATCTATCCTAGTCATCTAGGGGCATTATAACACTCAATCTACTACTGCTGCTTCATGTTCTGCTGATTTGGGCCTAGCTATATGTGGGCCTCATTCAATACCATTTTCAAAAAACCTATGGTGGATGATGCAACCTGTCACGACTCCTGATATATCCTAGTCATCTAGGTGGATTAAAACAATGGATCTACTGCTGCTGCTATTGAACATTTTTTGACAATACCCTCATGAAAAAACATATATAATATAGTTTTTATTTTGATATCTAAAAAATGTTCATGCTAAGGAGCTTAAAAATCGTAATCTGGAGCTATGTCAGAATTTTTTGATTTTGAATGATTCAAGATTTAACAGGTTCCCGAGTGATAGGCTCAACCAAAAAAGATGAAGATGAAGTGATTCACCCATTATGACTAGTGTCTACTGTACAAGCCTGTTGGTCCAGTGCTATATTCTGCCTTTGCTAGAGTTGTCCCAGTCTATGTTCATCATTGAGCAACATTATGTTTTTAATGAATCAGTTGAAAAGACTAAATCAACAGATCAACTGACCATGTTAGTAATACATTAATTAATGTTTTCTTCCGTGATGCCATGAACAGTCTAGAATAAGACAATAGCATCATGCATATTGTATCAAATGTGAACTTTTTGTTCAGGGAGCATTAAACCTAATTTAAATCCATGTACAAACAAGTTATTTGAGACCTTTAAGACCTTATATTTTTTTTTTAAATAACAGTCTACTTAAGCGTTATTTAATTCAATTATTCTGCAGAGTTATGAATCATAACTTTGGAGTCTGCATTTTACTACAGTGTTAACTGTAAAACATGAAGGTTCTTAATCGTGCGTAGGCAACCAGCATGGATCAATTTTTCTACTTTGCACTATAACAAGTCTAGAGTGTAGAATTCTCAAAACTTGTTTTGGATTGTTAATATTCATGCATGTGCTGTGTCACTTATGTATTGTCAATATTTAAAATAAGAAAAAAGTATATCAATAACACAATAAAATAAAAAGTGTTGTTTGGCTTCATTTACAAAATTAAATTATTTAACTTTATTTTATTTTCTTTTGTTTATTTTAAAAAATTGGGTTTAGGGGGCCAATGTTGTGGTTCCCGATGTAGCAAGTTGTGGACCGCATGTGGCTTTCCCTTGTCAAAAGGTCTTGTGCAATAAAAATAGTACTCGACTTATTGATGAACCTAATGAAACAATTTTATTTGATTTTATTTAAGTTTATTTTTTCCCTACGGATTAAGGTTCTAACATGGTGTTGTCTGTTGTCCTGGGAGGGGTGGCCGACTTCCGTGTTGACCTATCTACATGGTTGGGTCTGACTGGCGTTAGACTCATCCGTGTGACAATCCGGTTTTGATAATGAAGCCTGAATGACACATGTATATAGGGATATTTACTTTTATCTATTTTTTTAAATATTGACAATAATGTAATGATGATTTGCACATGCTAAATATATATAGACACAGCTTTAAAAAAATTTAATTTAAAAATACGTACTATATAATGTTCCTCAACTGTTGGAGAATTCTTATACTCTGAGTCATGTAAGCACATTTTTTGGTCTGTTTGGCGGAAGCAATGCCAGGACATTTAAATTTTGTTGTAATAAGTGCACTATTACGGATACGTGCTGTTTAGTTTTTACAACATGCCTTTACCATTTTACTTATATCTACTTTTTTTTTTTTTTTTTTTGTGGGGTATACACAATTAGTTCGAAATAAGAGATTAACGGTGGATTATAAGGCCTACAACAACCATAAATGCTCATATTATCCAATTGCTTAATAATTATGTGTAGGCAACATACTCAACGATTATCAAGGACTACTGCTATTATAAATATGCGTTGAACTTCTGGGTGGGACAAAAAATGCCAATTTTATATGTACATTCCGGTTGATGTTTGTCAGTGTACTGATGAGTTTGTGTATAGTATAGGGGCCTCACTGTAAACAAATGTTTTGCAATGAATTGCAAAACTTCAATTAATAAAATAAAAACAAACACACAATATATAGATCAAAAAATAAAATAATATTTTTTATAATATTTAAATAACAACAACAAAATAGTAAAATTGGCCTTAAGGCAAGGCCTTCAGAACATTAATAATGTTCAGTATCTCCTCAACCGCCTTGTTGTGCTGCTCCTCCACGACAGCCATTTGGTGGGAGTACTGCACCCGTAACTGCCTTAATTTGCGGCAGTGCTGCTCCCGGGACTTCCTCAATAGAGCAACATGGTCCCTCTGAAGGACTTTAACCTTCTCCTTCAGGGATTTAATTACTGTTAAAAATAAAAAAATATATAATTAAATATATATATATATATATATAATATATATAGTACATTTTAAATATGTATTTATTTGTTTGACATCTCATTAAATGCAATTTAGTGAATATTGTATAAAGTTGTTCACTATTGGCGATTGTAGGTGAAAAAAAATATGAAAAATATATTTTTCATTTTAAACGTCTATATAAAATAAAATAAAAATTTTTTTTAACCTAACATTAGTCCATGAATAGTCTATGTCATTGAGGTCATAATTTACATATGATATTTGATTTGTATAATTAATTTATATTTATTGGTATAAATGATAGGGTTCTTATTATTATTATACTTTTTATAATCAATAGATTTTTGAATAATATTGCAACGACAAGATTGAAAAGTGTGAAAAAGATAAACAAATTTACGTTAATCTGTACGTCGGGAATAAGCACACCTGTTTTGTTTCTGGAGTTTTGTCTTTAATATTGATTTTTGAACGGGGTTAAAATAGTTAACATAGACATTGGGTGGGACATGTCTCATCCGTACTCCATCCTATGTTCTCATAACGGTGCTGTTAAAAAGGATTTTAAGATAAATTGTGGACAGGCCATCCCAACGCAGAACAATCTAAGAAAGGAACCAGAATGGTGACAGACTGTAGTGTGTTTCGATAGTACTGTCTTTTTACCCTGCTTGTAATGAACTGTAAGTTTGGCACTTTATGTTATCCAATATAACTAAACTAATACATGTGTGTGTGAATAAGTTTAAACAACAAAAGCACATGGTGGCAAACTCAGCCACTGTATATTGTCATTCCTGTATGTACGACGTTATTGCATATGTGTATGCCACTTTAAAGAACCAAGCGTATAGATGTTTTGTGTAATATGGTTCAGGTGGGCTGTAAAGTTCCTAGGCTGGCTGCATGAAAACCGCCAGCATTGATGCAATTGTATGTTGTTATGTGAGGGCACCCAGATAGCTATTTGTATTGTATTTGTGTATTCTGAGCGGCATTCACCTAATGATATGCACTCAGACTTCAGCTATCTTGGAATATGTTAAATGTCTGTGTTGCTGGGAGGGTGTGACATTGTGTTTTTGGGTGGGGATTCCTGTTCTGTTGTTCTCACATGTGTATTGCCGATGTCCCTTTGTCCTGAAAGATAATTGGATTACTCCTCTCCCCTCCAGGCCAGAGAGGATGAAACCATGATGCATTGTGGGGATGTGTTGTGTCTGTGTATCCTAAGTTGCTGCATATCTGTCCTGTGTAGCAGTCTTGCTTCTTGTCCACTAGGGGCGTGTACACCAGATGGGGAGCTGCATAGGGCGGGTAGCCCTCAATAAAGAGTTCCTGTTTTATACCTTAATGAAGTCTTGGCTCCTGTTAGGGGGATGGAATAACTACACTCTTGGGGATTGCTATATCATAATACTCCCCTGAGTATAAGCTCTTGTAAGAGCTTGCTCCTGTTTCCAGGCTCCCAGCGGAGACCTTGTGGATCGTGCTACCCCTCCACTACACACATATTTACCCTCCTTGTGTGGAGTGGTGACTACCCCGTCATCATCCTCCTCTTCCTGCTCCTCATCCTGAAAAATGTGGGGGGGCAACTCAGGTAGGGCTGCTGGTCCAGCCTCTTCCTCCACCATTGACTCCCCCTCCTGTGGTGGTGGTGGGTCATTTGATGTCCCTGAGGGTCCTGCCTGCTGCTCCTGCTCCCCCTCAGACGCCGACAGCTCCCAGGAATCCCTGCTGGCAGGCCTGCGTTTTACACAGGGAAGGCGAGCCCCTATAATTACAAATTAATACTTATGTAAAAATAAAAATCATAAATAATAAATGTACCTCACCATTACGTTACTTTTGTTTATTTCATCAACACTCAATAATGTTTGTACCTGGACAGTGCTCGTCACGGATTTGGCGGATTCTGGCCATATGTCTCCGCTTCAGGTCCGACCACTTTTTGCAAATGGCCAAGGCTTCATGTTTGCCCTCGTGAACCCTCCTCATCTCCTTCCTCAGCTCCCTTACTATGGGGTGTTTTGCTTTGTTAGAGCGGAGTTCATCATACCCTTGCTCTAACAGGCGCTGCGTGATTAAGAAAAGAAGCATTTTATAAAAATTATTTAATAAAACTAAGATTAAGGAACTTTAACATTAGCACAAGTGGAGTACGTCAGGCTATTCTAGGAAGTTGAACAAGCGGTCAGATCCTTCCTGCCGCTAGTTCACTTATGCCCCCAGACAGTGGCGTAGTTAGAAATGACTTGGCCCCACAGCAAATTTTTTTTAATGGGGACAACCTACCTACCACCCACAAATTTTCAAAAAAGGCATTACTTTCAAGCCACCCACATAACTGTGGCTAGTAAAGATTGCTCTCTCACACCAGTCCCGGCAGCTGTTCCATCCATTTTATACACTGTCTATACTGTCACTGTATATAATTTTATTGTGTAATACTGTTGAGGGGGCCCTGAAAAAATCTTTTAGACCTCCTCCTCCTGGATCTGCCCCTTCTGGGTCAGGGCCCCCAAGCATGCCCTGTAAATACGCCACAGCGACAAGAATGACGATACGTCAACATTTACTATAATAATGGCGGCCAGGGGTGTAACTATCCGGGAAGCAGGAGAAGCGTCTGCTTTGCGGCCCTGACCCAGAAGAGGCCCATCCCACAAAGGAGGACTAAAAGATTTCGTCATGGCCCCCTCGGTAGTATTACACAATGAAATTATGTAACACAGTGACAGTATAGACAGTTAACAAAACGGATGGAACAGCTGCCGGGCCTGCAGCTACACCACTGGTGTCGAGGGAAACGTTCCAGCAGCAGCAAGTCAGCACACGGCCAGAGGCAGTCTAACTAAAAGCTCTGCATGTTGTAGTTTAATTACACGGAACCGCTCGCCGTGCGCTGCCTTGATGCCGCAGTAACTGACCACCAACATGTCATCATTATCTCAAATACCAAACCAACAATTATTATTATTTGCGAGTCAAATACTACAATTTAACTTAACGTAACCGTATAAAATCTAAATGTGTTGAAATTGTATGTGTGTGGGGTATAAGCTATTAGATATTGTCCATCTGAGGAGAGATGTACCTGTCTAGTGACGTGACGGCATAGTTTGGGGTGTAAAGCTGGTCCGCCTCCACGTGGTGCACCCTGGGTAACGCTAAATGAACCAGCAAATATACTGTATAATGTAAAAAATTACTTCTCCTGACCAACAGGACACTTATTTGAATATTTAGACTAGCCGTCCGCACACTGCGGCCCCCCTGCAAACTGCGGCCCTCCGGCTGTGGCAAAAATAAAACTCACATCATTCCATGACAACCTACAGCTATCATCCTATAGAAGGACATAATGGGACGGGAGTTGTAGTTTTAGAACAACTGGAGGACCGCTGTTTGAATAGACTGTGTGTGTGTGTGTTTGTGTGTTGGGGGAGGTCAGGGGGGGGGGGTTTGAGGGGGGGTTTGGTGGTATGCAGTGTGGGTATATTGTCTGAGGCAGGAAATTAGATGTACAATGTGCATCTGATATATATATTTGTATGCATTGCTATCCATACATAATGACACGTCGGCCACATGTATGTATGGATAGCATATAAATATATAGCAGATGCCAGTGAGATACTGCTTTGATGGCAGACCATTAAAACCATTTATGAGATCAAAAAAATTCTTAACTATTTATTTTAGTAATATAGATAAAATCACATTATATATAGTATGAGTAGATGTTAATGATTATCTGAAAAAATTATTACTTTGGAATGTCAACAATACTTGTTTCAAACTATCATTTATATGTAATCAAAGTATGTGCTATCCGAATTTTAATGCCATGCGAAAATAGTTTACACAAATACATCCGAAAAATTCAATTCAATAAACCTACATAGGAATATTACTAAGATATGCCAAACAAGCGTGTATGCGAACAAATGTTCAATTAGATTATACTTACTATGACGATCAGCTCCTCCTCAGCTTTAGTGAACTTGCTGGCCACCATCATATAAATTGAGCGCTTAAAGTTTTCAACCGCACAAAACTGACGCAAGTTGGATTCTGGTTGAAAACGGCGCTTACTTCCGGTTTTGAACAAATCACGCGCATGCGCAAAATGATACGAAAATGTCAGTGCCGTTTCAGCTATTTGTATGTTAACGAATATTCGATAAAATTAATGATATATCAGGTTTTAGAATATTCGTATCACTCGAAATCTATGATATATTACAATATCTATAATATTCGTAAAAAACAAAGCGGATATAGTGCATTAGTAGTTTCGAAATCTTTCTATTCATTTTTAATAATATTGGCTAGGCTATATTGCAATAACATTGTGTTCTAGTCTGATTTTATATTGCAATATAGAGAATATTCAATACCTTTATTGTATAATTTGAACAGTGAACACCACTGAACACTAAAGACATTTAGAAATTTGCGAATTCGCATAATATGCGCATATTACGCGCATAACTATGCGCATATTATGCGCATATTATTGGCAAACTTACGAATATTCGATTTCGGCGAATAGAATACGAATATTCTAACGAATATTCGCGAAATATCGCGAAAACGAATATGGCACCTCAAGCTCATCACTACAATAGACGTAACAACGTCCGTATCCTGGGCTTACCGGAGCGAGCAGAAGGGTCTACCCCGGAAATTTTTGCGGAACAGCTCATAAAAGAAGTGTTACATCCCATCTCACTTTCCAGTTGCTTTGTTATAGAAAGGGCACATCGGATTCCAACCAGGCCCTTACCGCCGGGATCCCCTGCTAGACCTTTCATCATGAAGATCCTGAACTACAGGGACAGAGACGCTATTTTGCTAGCTGCTCGACAGAAGGGAAATGTCAGCTATGAGAATGTCCGTTTGTCCTTTTACCCGGACTTTACTGCAGAGGTCCAGAAGAAAAGGAAGCAGTTCACTGAGGTCCGAGCGCGGCTAAGGGACAAAAATGTGAAATATGCCATGATCTACCCTTCTCGCTTGAGGGTGCAAGATGGTGAAACAGTCCGTTTTTTTAGTACTCCTGAAGAGGCTACTGAATGGATTGAGAGAAATCTAAATGCAAGGCCTCACCGCTGATGGTTTATACTATAGTGATGGCAGCTGGAGCAAATAATACATGATTAAATGTTAAATTGTTTTGCTGACAAGATGGTTGGGGGAGGGGGGAGTATCTGGTTTAAATGCACCATTATTACTCCTGTTAGAATCCCTGTTCTTTGACTTTGTCTATTGATCAGATGTTTAACCCCATATTGGTATGCTGGGTGGCAACACCCTGTATGACTATGCACTGTTGTGGGTAGACGTATATACTTGCTTCCTATCACCAACGTACCTATATGGTATATATGTTCTAATGAGTTAGGGTAGGTTATCGTACCCAGGAGTTACTAGTTTGGGGTGTCAGGCTCAACCATGTTAGGGAGGTTTGGGCAGGGTGGGTTGGGGAGGTTGGGAGCGGGTGGGTTGGAGAGGGTTTCTCTGTTGAGGGGTTCTTTGATGTGGTTTGTGTGTGTGCGTGAATGTGCCTTCATTGGTCGGAGATTATGGAGATGTTATCTTTGGCAGAATAAATGGCGGTAATTAAGCTACTTTCGTGGAATGTTCGGGGTCTGAATGATAAGATTAAACGGTCTTTAGTGTTCAATTATCTGAAGAGGTATAACCCTGACATAATGTTATTGCAAGAAACGCACCTGCAGGGCCAGAAAGTACTAGCTTTGCGGCGCCCATGGATAGGCCCCACATATCATGCGGTTTACTCAAACCACGCTAGAGGCGTGTCTATTTTAATTGCTAAAAGTCTTCCGTTTCAAATACTGTCTGTACAGCTGGACCCTTATGGTAGGTATGTGATTTTACATGCTTGTGTCAGAGGCCTGCAGTACCTATTTGTGGGATTATATATCCCTCCGCCATTCCGCAGAGAGGTCCTAGACTTAATTACAGCTAAAATAGCAGGATTTCCAGCAATGCCTTATATTATTATGGGTGACTGTAATGCCACTTTAGATCCTATATGGGACAGAAGGGTTCCCCAGGCCTCACACAACAATGTCCTATCACATTCGGCTAATACTTATGATTTAGTAGAGGCGTGGCGCTATTTCCACCCCACAGATGCGCAATTCTCTTGCTATTCAGCTTCTACTGGCTCACTCTCTCGTATAGATATGGCCTTTGTCAGCAGAGATTTATCCCCCTATATTAAGTCCAGTGATTATTTACCGAGAGGAGTTTCAGACTATGCCCCCCTCCTTCTGATACTGTCACAGCCGCTGGCTTCGACTGATAAGCAGTGGCGGTTAAACCCTATGTGGCTCGAGGTATTACCTGTGGTGAGCGAGAGTCTAGATGCAATGGGGAATTACTGGGCAGAAAATGAAGGGTCTACGAATCCTCTGGTAGAATGGGATGCTTTCAAGTCAGTAATGAGGGGGGCATTGATTGCTGCTATTGCAATTTATAGAAAGGAACTGAATATCAAACGGATAAAACTAGAGATGGAATTAGCTGATGAGGAGAGGTTATATATACTAGATCCTTGCCCTGAGAAACAGACTTTGTGGCTTGAGGCGCAGCGAAGGTTTACTTTGCATTTAACTGAATATACTGAGAAGAAACTTTTAAATCAGAGGCAAACTATTTTTTCAGATGGTGATAAGTGTGGCAGGGCCTTGGCGTACTTGACTAGATCTGAGACTCAACAAACGGTGGTGGCGGGAGTTCTGAATGATCAGGGGCTCTTATTGAGGGAGCCCAGAGATGTCTGCCGACAGTTTGCCTCCTATTATGAGACATTGTATGCCCCCAAGATCACGTGTACTTCGGAGGAAATTGTCAATTTCTTAGCAGGAATTAATATCCCTTCTTTGGACAGAGATGACAGGGGGGCCCTGGCGGCAGACATATCTGACCTGGAGATTGAAACGGCCATTAGTTCCTTAGCAACCAAGAAAACCCCGGGACCCGATGGATTTCCTGCTGAATGGTATAAGCGATTTTCTAAAGACCTGGTTAGTAGATTTGGGAAGCTGTTGAGGTATGCACTGGAAAGTGGTTCGTTGCCACCGTCCTTTCTGGAGGCAACGATAGTAGTGATTCACAAGTCGGGGAAGCCATCTGACCAGTGTAGCTCTTATCGACCTATCTCACTTCTGAATCTTGACTTCAAAATCTTTGCGAAGGTACTGGCGTTAAGATTGCGGGGGGTAATTCTCTCCTTGGTGGGGGTAGATCAATCGGGTTTTATGCCAGGGAAAACCACAGATATTAATTTAAGGCGATTGTTCACTAATCTTCAGGTCAAACATGATAACAGAGGTATGAGGGCTCTTGCGTCCTTAGACAATGAAAAAGCATTTGATTCAGTAGAATGGGAGTTTATGTGGGCAGTGCTGACTCAAATGGGCTTTCCGGAGAATTTTTTGTGCTGGTTACGAATGCTTTATAGATCCCCTTCGGCGAGAGTCAGGGTGAATGGGTACACATCGGACTCCTTCCCCTTGGGTAGAGGCACTAGACAAGGCTGCCCTCTCTCCCCCCTGTTATTTGCATTAATCATGGAACCTTTGTCGATACTCATATCCTCTAACTCAGGTATAGAAGGCTGGGAAATAGCTGGAATATCAGAAAAGCTTTCATTATATGCTGATGACATGCTGGTTTACCTAGCAGATTCAGGGAAATCCTTGGATACCCTTTTAGGTGTTGTTGCTCAATTTGGGGGTTTCTCGGGTCTCCGTGTGAACTGGGCTAAGTCTAGTATATGTCTGGTTGATGATGTTGACCCAGCTCGCATTTCGGTGAACAATAAGCTTCAGATAGTGGAGCAATTTACGTATTTGGGGATTATTGTTCATAAAGAAGTGGCAAAATTTTATGATTTGAATGTTGCTCCTACAATGCAATCCATTACTCGAAAGCTAGAGGCTTGGGAAAACCTTCCTTTAACTCTGGTTGGGCGTATCAATGTGGTAAAAATGATTCTTCTCCCAAAATTGCTATACTTATATAGGGCTGCCCCAGTGTTACTCCCCAAGAGACATTTTGCTACTTTGGATAGGATAATCGCTCCCTTTCTATGGCATAAGTCTTCTCCCAGAATAGCGAGATCCACCCTCCAGGCGTCTTACCTGCGGGGGGGTCTTGCCTTGCCAAACCTGTACATGTATTATGTAGCGGTGCAGCTGAGCTATGTGGCGTGGTGGGTACGGGCTGACTCAGGTAACCCGGCGGTATTGTTGGAGGCAGCTTTATTGGGGTCCTATGAGGCACTTACGAACTTGGCATATAGGAGGGGGGCTAGGTCTACAGTACACTACACCCAATCAATGGCTGCTGCAGTACAGATGTGGGTCAAATGGGGTCAGAAATGTAACCCTGATGAGAATGATATTACTTGGTCGCCGTATTTGCCTTTGTGGAGAAACAGAGTGCTTCCGGAGCTGTTCTCATTACTGGAGTTTGAATTTTGGCCTCAGAGGGGGGTGCGCTACCTTACCCAACTATATGATAAAGGCCTATTTAGAACCTTTAATAGTTTGAAACAGGAATTTAATTTGCCCCAGCGTTGTTTGTATAGATATCTTCAACTCAGGCATGCCTGTCAGGCTCAGTTTGGTAGAGAACCTTTGAAACTGGAGTGTGGTACAGTTGAGGCAGCGATTAGGAGGGTTCCGTTGGTCAAACCAGTGTCGACCCTGTATGCGTCGTTGATGGCGTTGCAGGACTCCCCCCTGGACAGGGCATTTGTTAGGTGGAAAAGGGACATTGAAGGTTTGGAAGATGTTCATGTTAAAGAATCTAGCTGTACATGGAGATCTACAGTGGTAAGTGCTAGGGATCAGTTGATTCAAGTTAAGTGGCTTCATAGGATTTATTATACTCCTGTGAGGCTATTTAAAATGGGTAAATTGCCGAACCCTCATTGCACAAGATGTGGACAGGAAAACGGTTGTCTTATACACATGGTTTGGCAGTGTCCGATTATTCTTGGCTTCTGGGAAGAAATCCATAAATATCTTAATGACAAACTAGGCTTTCCTAACGTCTGTACTGAGCTCACTAGTCTGTTGGGAGTAGCTAACGAGATTGTTCCAACCAAATTTGGCAGGAAGCTGTATAGAATACTCTTATATTATGCTAGGAAAACTATCCTTCTCAACTGGAAACCTCCTAAGAATCCTACTGTGCAACAATGGGTACATCTAGTTAATGCTGATCTTGAATTATACAAGTTTGTGTATGAGAGAAGAGGGACCCCTGATCGCTTCATGAAGATATGTGACCCCTGGATTGGAGCCCAGACTCTAGTACCATAGATGACTGAAAGACTGTTCTGACCAATGAAGGCAGGTGTGAATGTGTGTGTGTGTGTGTGTGTGTGTGTGTGTGTGTGTGCAGTACTTTGAATCTTCCTTAGGATTGATATGTTGGGTACTGTTCATCCTGAAAGTGATATCTTTTTCTTCTGTCCCGAACTTGGGTCATGAGGAACTGTTATGATTGATCCCATGTATTTGATTTGTACTGGACTCAATTGATGATTGTCTGTATTTGATGTGTTTGTTATGCTTTTTGCTAAATTAATAAATAAAAAGATACTATTAAAAAAAAATCAAGAGAAGGCCAAGAGTGTGCAAAGCAGTAATCAAAGCAAAAGGTGGCTACTTTGAAGAACCTAGAATATGACATATTTTCAGTTGTTTCACACTTGTTTGTTATGTATATAATTCCACATGTGTTAATTCATAGTTTTGATGCCTTCATAGTCATGAAAATAAAGAAAACTCTTTGAATGAGAAGGTGTGTCCAAACTTTTGGTCTGTACTGTATATACATATCAAATATATATAACGTGCACCCAATTTTTTCTGAACACAGCCAGTGCCGCCATTTTTCTCAAATATATATATATATATATATATATATATATATACACGCCTACCTGGCACTTCCCTCTACAATTCTCATTTTTTTTATTATTTTATTTTATACAGTAATAGCCTCATATGCTTTTACAATCATTCTCCAGATTTTTTACCTTATTAGAGGTTGGCACTATATTTATATGTGAATTGTGTTACATACTCATGACATTGTTATTCTCCTATAATAAAGTTTTCTACTTCCTGTTGTAAAAAACCTACGACTGAAATCTATAGAGAAGGAATGAAGACAGATTGTTAACAAAGGAAAAAAAATAATTGAGTGTGTGCAGATTATTAGATGATAAGGGTATAATAGAGAATACCATATCAGTAGGAAATTGCAATAACTCATATCAATAATTGTATTCAATTTTGTGCTCTTGTGCAATTGTGTTTTCCTACATCATTTGGGAAAGAGTAGAGATGAATTAGTTTCTAATAAACCAGGTTCGTTATGAATGAGTTGAGCGAACGTGACTTTTGGCAGGTTTGAGTTCAGGTTCTAGGTTTAAAGGGGTTATCCAATACGATAAACTGCCCCCTCCCTGTGTGCGAGCCCCTCACAGGGAATATACTTACACCAGCTTGCACCGCTGCGGCTTCTCACCGTGCGCTGATAAAAACATCCGGTGTCAGGGAGAGGGGGGGGGGGGGTAGCAGCCAATGGCAGGCAGGGACGTGGGACGAACCTACCTAGCATCACCCGCGATGCTAGGGAGGCTCATCCCCGTCCATGCCTGCATTAGCTGCTTCCCCCCGACACCAGATGGTTTCATTGGCGCACGGGGAGAAGCAGCAGCGGCGGTGCGGGGAGCGAGGTAAGTATATTCCCTGTGAGGGGTCCAGCACATGGGGGGGGGCAGTTTATGGTATTGGATAACCCCTTTAAGTGAATTACATAATGGATTTCGTTCTCACGGAATCCATAATGCAATTCAATGCCTTTAGAGGCATTCCGTTTTGCATGCTGTCATAAAGTGTATGGCCAGCAGAACTAAACCCTCTGAGCCAGTCATACACTTGTATTATGGGGCATGCCGGTATTGAATTACGTGATGGATTCTGTGAGAACAGAATCCATTATGTAATTCACTTTAACATGCAACCCGAATTTGAACCTGCCAACTGTAGTTATGAAATTCCCAAAAATGTGTCTACCAGACGTGCCTGAAGCTTTTCAGCTTTGCTTTGGATGAATGAAGTAAAACAGTACACAGGCCATTTTACTGCACATGTCTGTGGATAAAAGCACGAGGGAGGAAGAAGAATGATACATACATGACCGTAAGAGGAAGTGGGGGGGGGGGCATGCCCTGATTGGCTTCCAGGCTGACAGACAGCCTAGATGAGCCAATTAGTGCTGTAGCAAGCAAGGGAGTACCCTGCCTAGCGGAACATCAGTGGCTGACAAGAAATTATCTTAGGTACAGTGTACAGTCACAATCAAGCTTCTATTCTGTCAGGGACATTGAAAAGAACGGTTAAAATTATTAATTTTGCATAATAGGGAAATGGAGGGTAAGTGGCCAGCCAGCAAGTGAGGAGCTGAGGCTGAGTTACTGCCTTAATACTGTACCTGCAAGAGTATTTCTATTTTTTATATAAATAGAAATACAGCTTTTCTTTTTCAAGTGTTGATGTGGGGGGTGGGGATAAGCTCAATAAAACTGTAAAGCATGTGTTTTACAATCCAGAGTTTAGCGTGAAGAGACCTGAAATAACAGTCCAGAATCTGGGACAGAGCATCTCCAAACAGTTCAATGTTGTTGTTTTTTCTAGAAAATAGCAATACAAGTAAGTGTACAACCCGTGTTTTACAATACAGATGGTAGATTTTTAAATATCAGTGAAAACACCTGAAATAATAGTCCAAAATCTGGGACAGGGCATCTCCAGACAGTGCAAATGTTTTTTTTGACGGATGGTGTTGCAGACAACTAGAAGTCACAAATAAAGATCCGACTGACTTGATCCCAAACTAAGGAACATATGGGTGAGCCCTATAAAAGCCCTAGAGCTCTCCCTGACTGCTCATCCCATGCAAAGATCTCTATGATAGAAAATTGCATGTCAACGTACCTAGACTGAGTGACACCTGAAAACCCTATTATAGTGAGGGGACACGACCACCGGCTCCCTGCACTTAATACGGAGAGAATCAGGGTCACCTAGAATCAAGCCAAAGGGAAAACACAAATAAAGGAATAGACTTATCTGAGGAACCAGCAGCTGCAGCAACTAGCAGTGAGCACAATCCAGGAAGTAGTATAAACCGCAAAGTGAGGCAGTATGGGAGGGGATATAAAGGGAGGCAATCACTGCTAATAGATGACAGCTGGGAGAGGGAGAAGAGATGTCAAAGGGAAACCAAAACAAAAGAACACCATGCAGGAGGTACTGAAGAACGTCTATCAGAGCTTCTCAGAGATCTGGCGGTGACAGTACCCCTCCCTCTACGAGTGGACTCCGGACACTCAGAGCCCACCTTCTCAGGATGGGACCTATGGAACGCCCTGATAAGACGAGTGGCCTTAATGTCCGCCACTGGGACCCACATCCTCTCCTCAGGACCATAACCCTCCCAATGAACAAGGTACTGGAGAGAACCGTGAATAATACGAGAATCCACAATCCTAGAGACCTGAAATTCAAGATTACCATCAACCACAATCAGAGGAGGAGGCAAAGAGGAGGGTACAGTGGGTTGGACATAAGGTTTTAATAGGGACTTGTGAAAAACATTATGGATCTTCCAAGTCTGAGGAAGATCAAGACGGAAAGCAACGGGATTGATGACGGACAAGATCTTGTAAGGCCCAATAAACTTAGGACCCAACTTCCAGGAGGGAACCTTCAATTTGATATTCTTAGTAGACAACCACACCAGATCACCCACATTCAGGTCCGGACCAGGCACACGTCTCTTAACCCGCCACACGCTTATATTTCTCACTCATGCTCTTTAGATTATCCTGAATCTTTTGCCAAATAGATGACAAAGACGAGGAAAATCTCTCCTCATCAGGTAAACCAGAAGACCCCTCTCCAGAGAATGTCCCAAACTGCGGATGAAACCCATATGCACCAAAAAATTGTGACTTATCAGAGGACTCCTGGCGACGGTTATTTAAAGCAAACTCAGCAAGGGACAAAAAAGAACACCAATCCTCCTATTTCTCTGCCACAAAACAGTGCAGATATGTCTCCAGATTCTGATTGACGCGTTCGGTCTGGCCATTCGACTGCGGGTGAAAAGCAGAAGAGAATGAAAACCGAACCCCCAAGCGAGAACAGAAAGCCTTCCAGAATCTGGAAACAAACTGCGTGCCCCTATCAGAGACTATGTCTGAAGGAATGCCATGCAATTTGACAATGTGATCAACAAATGCTTGCGCCAACGTTTTAGCATTGGGTAACCCAGGAAAAGGAATGAAATGCGCCATTTTGCTAAAACGGTCCACCACCACCAGAATCACAGTCTTCCCCGAGGAACGAGGCAGGACTGTAATGAAGTCCATGGACAAATGTGTCCAAGGACGGGAAGGAATGGGTAACGGGAGGAGAGGACCCGATGGCCGTGAATGAGGGACCTTGGAACGAGCGCAGGTCTCGCAGGCTTCCACAAAACCCTCAACCGTCTTACGAAGAGCCGTCCACCAGAATCCCCGAGCAATGAGATCCACTGTGGCTCTACCCCCCGGGTGCCCAGCAAGGACAGTATCGTGGTGCTCCTTAAAAACCTTGTGTCGTAAAGCGAGAGGCACAAACAACCTCCCAGGAGAACAAAGATCGGAAGCCTCTGCCTGGGCTGCCTGAACCTCTGCCTCCAATTCAGGATAAAGAGCAAAGACGACCACACCTTCAGCCAAAATGGGACCCCGGTCTTCAAAGTTCCGCCCTCCTGGAAAACAACGTGACAGGGCATCAGCCTTCACATTCTTAACCCCAGGGCGGAACGTGACAACAAAATTAAACCTTGAAAAGAACAAAGACCATCTGGCCTGTCTCGAGTTCAGACGCTTGGCTGACTACAAGTAGACCAGATTCTTATGGTCGGTAAACACGGTAATAGGGTGTCTGGCTCCCTCTAGCCAATGGCGCCATTCCTCAAAAGCTAACTTGATGGCCAACAACTCCCTATCTCCCACATCGTAATTAAGGCACACGGTCGCCATTTGGCAGGAGAGGGACCCTGAGTCAAGACCGCACCCACACCCACCTCAGAAGCGTCTACCTCAACAATGAAGGGCAGAGAGACATCAGGTTGTACCAAGATGGGAGCGGAAGCAAAACTCTCTTTGATACTAGAAAAGGCCTTACGCGCATCTACCGACCAGGAGGAAAAATCTACCCCCTTTTTAGTCATATCAGTGAGTGGCTTAACAACAGAGGAATAATTCAAAATGAACTTCCTGTAATAATTGGCAAAACCCAAAAAGCGCATCAGCGCCTTCTGATTCTCAGGAAGCTCCCAATCAAGCACAGCGCGGACCTTCTCGGGGTCCATGCGAAAACCAGAAACGGAGAGAAGAAAACCCAGAACTTGAATTTCTGGAACCGCAAACACACATTTTTCCAGTTTAGCGTACAATTAATTTTCCCGCAGAATGAGCAAGACCTGACGTAGGTGGTCCCTATGAGTTTTGAAATCAGGATAAAAAATCAAAATGTCAATTAGATACACTAGTACAAATTTCCCCATTAAATGATAAAAAATGCTGTTCACAAAATGTTGGAAGACGGCTGGAGCATTCATCAAACCAAAAGGCAAAACCAAATTCTCGAAATGGCCCTCAGGGGTATTGAAGGCCGTCTTCCATTTGTCCCCTTCCCTGACACTGACCAGGTTGTATGCCCCTCTTAAATCCAACTTGGAAAAAACTTTAGCCCCAACAATCTGGTTAAACAGGTCCGGGATCAGAGGAAGCGGATAAGGGTCACGAATTGTGATACTGTTCAGCTCCCTGAAATCCAGACATGGTCTTAAAGAACCATCTTTTTTCTTAACAAAAATAAAACCAGCGGCAACAGGTGACTTCGAGGGTCGGATGTGTCCCTTTCTCAGGCTCTCAGAGATATAAGTACGCATAGCAACCCTTTCAGGTTGGGAGAGATTGTATAAACGAGATTTAGGCAGTTTGGCGCCTGGGATGAGATTAATAGGGCAATCGTACTCCCGGTGTGGGGGCAGCTCCTGAACACCACTCTCTAAAAACACATCCGAAAATTCAGAGAGAAAAGATGGTACAGTCTTAGTAGAAACCTCTGAAAGAGACGCCGAGAGACAATTCTCACTGCAAAAGTCACTCCAACCATTTATTTGCCTCGCTTGCCAATCAATGGTGGGGTTATGTTTAGTGAGCCAGGGCAGCCTCAACACTAGAGGAGTAGGTAATCCGCTTAGGACGAAACATGACAAATCCTCAACATGAGCATCACCCACAGTCAAACGGATATTGTGAACTATGCCCTTTAACGATTTTTGAGAAAGTGGAGCGGAATCAATAGCAAAAACAGGTATGTCCTTTCCCAAAGTGCATACCTGGAAACCATGTGTTATAGCAAATTGATTATCAATGAGATTGACAGCCGCTCCACTATCTACAAAAATCTCACAAACAATGTTCTTGCTCTCTAGCGCCACCATGGCAGGCAGGACAAAATGGGAACTTCAAGCAAATGGAAAACCTTCAACTAGAAGTCACAAATAAAGATCCGACTGACTTGATCCCAAACTAAGGAACATATGGGTGAGCCCTATAAAAGCCCTAGAGCTCTCCCTGACTGCCCAGCCCATGCAAAGATCTCTATGATAGAAAATTGCATGTCCACGTACCTAGACTGAGTGACACCTGAAAACCCTATTATAGTGAGGGGACACGACCACCGTCTCCCTGCACTTAATACGGAGGGAGTCAGGGTCACCTAGAATCAAGCCAACAGGAAAACACAAATAAAGGAATAGACTTATCTGAGGAACCAGCAGCTGCAGCAACTAGCAGTGAGCACAATGCAGGAAGTAGTATAAACCGCAAAGTGAGGCAGTATGGGAGGGGATATAAAGGGAGGCAATCACTGCTAATAGATGACAGCTGGGAGAGGGAGAAGAGATGTCAAAGAGAAACCAAAACAAAAGAACATCATGCAGGAGGTACTGAAGAACGTCTATCAGAGCTTCTCAGAGATCTGGCGGTGACAGTTTTTTGTTTTGCAAAAAAAATAGCAAGACATGTGTGTGTGTGTGTTTTACAATTCAGAGGGTATAATTTTTAATCTCAGTGAAAACACTGTAAATTATAGTCCAAAATCTGGGACAGGACATCTCCACACAATTAACCATCTGCCGCCACGCTAACGCCGAAAGGCGTGATTGCTGTGGCGCTCCCAGGTCACACTAACGCCGATTGGCGTCATCTCGCGTGAGCCGAGATTTCCTGTGAACGCGCGCACACAGGAGCGCGCGCGTTCACACAGGAGCGCGCGCGTTCACAGGATCGGAAGGTAAGCGAGTGGATCTTCAGCCTGCCAGCGGCGATCGTTCGCTGGCAGGCTGGAGATGCGATTTTTTTTAACCCCTAACGGGTATATTAGACGCTGTTTTGATAACAGCGTCTAATATACCTGCTACCTGGTCCTCTGGTGGTCCCTTTTGCTTGGATCGACCACCAGAGGACACAGGCAGCTCAGTAATAAGTAGCACCAAACACCACTACACTACACCCCCCCTGTCACTTATTAACCCCTGATGACCACTGATCACCCCATATATACTCCCTGATCACCCCCCTGTCATTGATCACCCCCCTGTCATTGATCACTCCCTTGTAAGGCTCCATTCAGACGTCCGTATGATTTTTACGGATCCACTGATACATGGATCGGATCCGCAAAAGACATACGGACGTCTGAATGGAGCCTTACAGGGGGGTGATCAATGACGACTCCCTGATCACCCCCCTGTCATTGATCACCCCCCTGTCATTGATCACACCCCTGTCA
This sequence comes from Bufo bufo, assembly GCF_905171765.1. Classification (NCBI taxonomy): domain Eukaryota; kingdom Metazoa; phylum Chordata; class Amphibia; order Anura; family Bufonidae; genus Bufo; species Bufo bufo. Next base: position 43,264,967 of record NC_053397.1, on the reverse strand, counting down.
TTGATCACACCCCTGTAAGGCTCCCTTCAGACGTCCGTATGATTTTTACGGATCCACTGATACATGGATCGGATCCGCAAAACACATACGGACGTCTGAATGGAGCCTTACAGGGGGGTGATCAATGACGGGGGTGATCACCCCATATAGACTCCCTGATCAACCCCCTGTCATTGATCACCCCCCTGTCATTGATCACCCCCCTGTAAGGCTCCATTCATACGTCCGTATGATTTTTACGGATCCACTGATACATGGATCGGATCCGCAAAACACTTACGGACGTCTGAATGGAGCCCTACAGGGGGGTTATCAATGACAGGGGGGTGATCACCCCATATAGACTCCCTGATCACCCCCTTGTCATGCCCCCTGTAAGGCTCCATTCAGACATTTTTTTGGCCCAAGTTAGCGGAAATTTTTATTTTATTTTTGTTCTTACAAAGTCTCATATTCCACTAACTTGTGTCAAAAAAAAAAAATCTCACATGAACTCACCATACCCCTCACGGAATCCAAATGCGTAAAAATTTTTTAGACATTTATATTCCAGACTTCTTCTCACGCTTTAGGGCCCCTAAAATGCCAGGGCAGTATAAATACCCCACATGTGACCCCATTTCGGAAAGTAGACACCCCAAGGTATTCGCTGAGGGGCATATTGAGTCCATGAAAGATTGAAATTTTTGTCCCAAGTTAGCGGAAAGGGAGACTTTGTGAGAAAAAACAAAAAAATATCAATTTCCGCTAACTTGTGGCAAAAAAATAAAATTTCTATGAACTCACCATGCCCCTCATTGAATACCTTGGGGTGTCTTCTTTCCAAAATGGGGTCACATGTGAGGTATTTATACTACCCAAATGAATTTTACCTCCTTTTCTTCTCACTAATAGAGCTTTCATTTGGTGGTATTTCATTGCTGCTGACATTTTTACTTTTTTTGTTATTAATCGAAATTTAACTATTTTTTTGCAAAAAAATGACATTTTTCACTTTCAGTTGTAAAATTTTGCAAAAAAAATCGAGATCCATATATAAATTTTTCTCTAAATTTATTGTTCTACATGTCTTTGATAATAAAAAAAAATGTTTGGGTAAAAAAAAAATGGTTTGGGTAAAAGTTATAGCGTTTACAAACTATGGTACAAAAATTTGAATTTCCGCTTTTTGAAGCAGCTCTGACTTTCTGAGCACCTGTCATGTTTCCTGAGGTTCTACAATGCCCAGACAGTACAAACACCCCACAAATTACCCCATTTCGGAAAGTAGACACCCTAAGGTATTCGCTGATGGGCATAGTGAGTTCATAGAACTTTTTATTTTTTGTCACAAGTTAGCGGAAAATGATGATTATTTTTATTTTTTCTTACAAAGTCTCATATTCCACTAACTTGTGACAAAAAATAAAAACTTCTATGAACTCACTATGCCCATCAGCGAATACCTTGGGGTGTCTTCTTTCCAAAATGGGGTCACTTGTGGGGTAGTTATACTGCCGGTGATATCCGAAAGGTGCTCTTTGGAATGTGAGCCCCTTTGCCCACCTAGGCTGCAAAATAGTGTCACACATGTGGTATCTTCGTACTCAGAAGAAGTTGGGCAATGTGTTTTGGGGTGTCATTTTACATATACCCATGCTGGGTGAGATAAAAATCTTGGACAAATGCCAACTTTGTATAAAAAAATGGGAAAAGTTGTCTTTTGCCAAGATATTTCTCTCACCCAGCATGGGTATATGTAAAATGACACCCCAAAACACATTGCCCAACTTCTCCTGAGTACGGCGATACCAGATATGTGACACTTTTTTGCAACCTAGGTGGGCAAAGGGGCCCACATTCCAAAGAGCACCTTTCGTATTTCACAGGCCATTTTTTACAGATTTTGATTTCAAACTACTTTGCATGCATTTGGGCCCCTAAAATGCCAGGGCAGTATAACTACCCCACAAGTGACCCCATTTTTGAAAGAAGACACCCCAAGGTATTCTGTGAGGGGCATGGCGAGTTCCTAGAATTTTTTATTTTTTATCACAAGTTAGTGGAATATGAGACTTTGAAAGAAAAAAAAAAGAAAAAAATCATCATTTTCCGCTAATTTGTGACAAAAAATAAAAAATTCTAGGAACTCGACATGCCCCTCACGGAATACCTTGGGGTGTCTTCTTTCCAAAATGGGGTCACTTGTAGGGTAGTTATACTACCCTGGCATTCTAAGGGCCCCCCTAATGTGTGGTAAATAGTTTGAAATCAAAATGTGTAAAAAATGAGCTGTGAAATCCTAAAGGTGCTTTTTGGAATTTGGGCCCCTTTGCCCACCTAGGCTGCAAAAAAGTGTCACACATGTGGTATCGCCGTACTCAGGAGAAGTTGGGAAATGTGTTTTGGGGTGTCATTTTACATATACCCATGCTGGGTGAGATAAATATCTCGGCAAAAGACAACTTTTCCCATTTTTTTTATACAAAGTTGGCATTTGACCGAGATATTTATCTCACCCAGCATTGGTATATGTAAAATGACACCCCAAAACACATTCCCCAACTTCTCCTGAGTACGGCAATACCACATGTGTGACACTTTTTTGCAGCCTAGATGCGCAAAGGGGCCCACATTCCTTTTAGGAGGGCATTTTTAGACATTTGGATCCCAGACTTCTTCTCACGCTTTAGGGCCCCTAAAATGCCAGGGCAGTATAAATACCCCACAAATGACCCCATTTTGGAAAGAAGACACCCCAAGGTATTCAATGAGGGGCATGGCGAGTTCATAGAATTTTTTTTTTTTGCCACAAGTTAGCAGAAATTGATTTTTTTTTTGTCTTTTCTCACAAAGTCTCCCTTTCTGCTAACTTGGGACAAAAATTTCTATCTTTCATAGACTCAATATGCCACTCACCTTGGGGTGTCTACTTTCTGAAATGGGGTCACATGTGGGGTATTTATACTGCCCTGGCATTTTAGGGGCCCTAAAGCATGAGAAGAAGTCTGGAATATAAATGTCTAAAAATTTTTACGCATTTGGATTCCGTGAGGGGTATGGTGAGTTCATGTGAGATTTTATTTTTTGACACAAGTTAGTGGAATATGAGACTTTGTAAGAAAAAAATTAAGAAAAAAATTTCCGCTAACTTGGGCCAAAAAAATGTCTGAATGGAGCCTTACAGGGGGGTGATCAATGACAGGAGGGTGATCAGGGAGTCTATATGGGGTGATCACCCCCCTGTCATTGATCACCCCCCTGTAAGGCTCCATTCAGATGTCCGTATGTGTTTTGCGGATCCGATCCATGTATCCGTGGATCCGTAAAAATCATATGGACGTCTGAATGGAGCCTTACAGGGGGGTGATCAATGACAGGGGGGTGATCAATGACAGGGGGGTGATCAGGGAGTCTATATGGGGTGATCATTCCCCTGTCATTGATCATCCCCCTGTAAGGCTCCATTCAGATGTCCGTATGTGTTTTGCGGATCCGATCCATGTATCCGTGGATCCGTAAAAATCATATGGACGTCTGAATGGAGCCTTACAGGGGGGTGATCAATGACAGGGGGGTGATCATTGACAGGGGGGTGATCAGGGAGTCTATATGGGGTGATCACCCCCCTGTCATTGATCACCCCCCTGTAAGGCTCCATTCAGATGTCCGTATGTGTTTTGCGGATCCGATCCATGTATCCGTGGATCCGTAAAAATCATATGGACGTCTGAATGGAGCCTTACAGGGGGGTGATCAATGACAGGGGGGTGATCAGGGAGTCTATATGGGGTGATCACCCCCCTGTCATTGATCACCCCCCTGTAAGGCTCCATTCAGATGTCCGTATGTGTTTTGCGGATCCGATCCATGTATCCGTGGAACCCGTAAAAATCATATGGACGTCTGAATGGAGCCTTACAGGGGGGTGATCAATGACAGGGGGGTGATCAATGACAAGGGGGTGATCAGGAAGTCTATTGTCACGGATGGTGTACAGGAAACAAGACAATACCATATAAACAATGTCTCTCTGGATCCACAACTAAGGAACAAAGGGAGACCCCTGCAATAGACCTGCCACTCTCCCTCACTGCTCAGCCTATGCGAACACCCCAAAGGTGGATGGGCGCATATCCACGTTCCTCGGCTATCTATTACCTGAAGACCCTACAATAGTGAGGGGACACGACCACCGGCTCCCTACACTGACACGGAGGGAGTCAGGGTCACCTGAATCCAGAAAAGAGAAAATCATAAATACATAAACAGCACTTATCTTGCAGACGACTGACGACTGAGGACTCTGGACTGGGAACTGGGAACTGGGAACAGCATGCACACACACTCCAGGAAGTTGTATCAGCCGCACACTACTGCATTATGGGGAGGAACTTAAAGGGCAGCAATCAGTCCAACTGCATGACAGCTGAGATAGACTAACGAGATGAGAAACTAAACCAAAACAAAGAAATTCAAGGAGGAGGATCTGAAAAGCTCCTGTGAGCGCTTCTCAGCTGTCTGGCTGTGACAGTGCACCTCCCTCTACGAGTGGACTCCGGACACTCAGAGCCCACCTTCTCAGGATGGGACCTATGGAAAGCCCTGATGAGACGAGAGGCCTTAATGTCCGTCACTGGGACCCACATCCTCTCCTCAGGACCATAACCCTCCCAATGAACGAGGTACTGGAGGGAACCGCGGACAAGACGAGAATCCAGAATCCTAGAGACCTGAAATTCAAGATTTCCATCAACCATAATCGGAGGAGGAGGCAAAGGCGAGGGTACAATAGGTTGAACATAAGGTTTCAATAAGGACTTATGAAAAACATTATGGATCTTCCATGTCTGAGGAAGATCAAGACGGTAGGCAACAGGATTGATGACAGACAGGATCTTGTAAGGCCCAATAAACTTAGGACCCAACTTCCAGGAGGGAACCTTCAATTTGATATTCTTGGTAGACAACCACACCAGATCACCAACATTCAGGTCCAGACCAGGCACACGTCTCTTATCCGCCACACGCTTATATCTCTCACTCATGCTCTTTAGATTATCCTGAATCTTTTGCCAAATAGATGACAAAGACGAGGAGAATCTGTCCTCATCAGGCAAACCAGAAGAGCCCTCTCCCGAGAAAGTCCCAAACTGCGGATGAAACCCATATGCACCAAAAAATGGTGACTTATCAGAGGACTCCTGACGACGGTTATTTAAAGCAAACTCAGCAAGGGACAAAAAAGAACACCAATCCTCCTGATTCTCCGCCACAAAACAGCGCAGATATGTCTCCAGATTCTGATTGACGCGCTCTGTCTGGCCATTCGACTGCGGATGGAAAGCAGAAGAGAATGACAACCGAACCCCCAAGCGAGAACAGAAAGCCTTCTAGAATCTGGAAACAAACTGCGTGCCCCTATCAGAGACTATGTCTGGAAGGAATCCCATGCAATTTGACAATGTGGTCAATAAATGCCTGCGCCAGCGTCTTAGCATTGGGCAAACCAGGAAAAGGGATAAAATGCACCATTTTGCTAAAACGGTCCACCACCACCAGAATCACAGACTTCCCCGAGGAACGAGGCAAGTCCGTTATGAAGTCCATGGACAGATGTGTCCAAGGACGGGAAGGAATGGGCAAAGGAAGGAGAGGACCTGATGGCCGTGAATGAGGGACCTTGGCACGAGCGCAAGTCTCGCAAGCTGCCACAAAACCCTCAACCGACTTACGAAGCGCAGGCCACCAGAATCTCCGAGCGATGAGATCCAGTGTGGCTCTTGCCCCCGGGTGCCCAGCAAGGACCGTATTGTGGTGTTCTTTAAAAATCTTGTGTCTCAAAGCGAGAGGCACAAACAACCTCCCAGGAGGACAAAGATCAGGAGCTTCTGACTGGGCTGCCTGCACCTCTGCCTCCAATTCAGGAAAAAGAGCAGAGACTATATCATGGTTTATGGTCCTGCCCTCAAATTCAAAGCCTGTGGTCCAAGGTAGCCCAGATCTCAAAGGATAGCTGGAACCTGAAGGTCCCGTTTAGCCCGATGATCTTTTTGTTTCATTATTGGGAGGAACTAAAGGATGGGGTCCCTGTGGAGCGTAGACTGCCTACTCTCTTCCATGCACTTTGCATGGTTGTCAAGAGGAGCATTTTGCAACGCTGGCTTCAGCCTCTGGTCCCTTCTAGGGATGACATTCTAGCTAGTCTTAAAGAACTGTTAGCTCTGGAGCGAGGAGATGTAATAAGACATAAGGAAGGGAAGGGAGGCAAGTTTCTTAAGAAATGGAGAGGTTTTCTAATCCAGTTCTTTACTGATTCCGAGATTGATGATATTATGAAACCTTTTGCATTAACAAAGTGGTATTTAGAGGAGCAATTGAAAGGGACGCTAGGTCGCTTGGCACAATGATATTTTTATTTTGATCGTTTGAAAATTTGCCCCTATGTCGACATGATATTTTTGGCCCTTGTCTGTTATGAGGCTTGGCAATTGTTCTGGCAGGACAAAAAGAAAAGAAAGTTAATTGGTTTTGATTTGGGGTTGGGAGGATGGGGGGGAGGGGGTTTAGGTTTTTGGTGGGAGGGGGTGGGGGAAACACCTTAGGAGGAACTTGTCTCTTGGGGTCATTTTGTTACGTATCTCTGCTGCCTAACCAGGCATTAATGTATGCTTTATGGAAAATGATATGTAACAGGCATGCTTTGCTTTGTTCTCTGTATTCTTTGTATTTTATGTTATATCTTTTCAATAAAAATAAAAATTGTCTTTTAAAAAAAAAAAAAAAGAGCAGAGACCACCACACCTTCAGCCAAAATGGGACCCGGGTCTTCAAAATACCCACCTCCCGGAAAACAACGTGACAGGGCATCTGCCTTCACATTCTTATCCCCAGGGCGGAACGTGACAACAAAATTAAACCTTGAAAAGAACAAAGACCATCTGGCCTGTCTCGGGTTCAGACGCTTGGCTGACTCCAAGTAGGCCAGATTTTTATGGTCAGTAAACACGGTAATAGGGTGTCTGGCTCCCTCTAGCCAATGGCGCCATTCCTCAAAAGCCAACTTGATGGCCAACAATTTCCTATCTCCCACATCATAATTTCTCTCTGCGGAGGAGAGTTTCTTTGAGAAAAAGGCACACGGTTGCCATTTGGCAGGAGAGGAACCCTGAGACAAGACCGCACCCACCCCTACCTCAGAAGCATCAACCTCAACTATGAAGGGTAACGAAATATCAGGTTGTACTAGGATGGGAGCGGAAGCAAAACTCTCCTTGATATTAGAAAAGGCCTTACGCGCCTCTACCGACCAGGAAGAAAAATCTACCCCCTTTCTGGTCATATCAGTGAGTGGTTTAACAACAGAGGAATAATTCAAAATAAATTTCCTGTAATAATTGGCAAAGCCCAAAAAACGCATTAGCGCCTTCTGATTCTCAGGAAGCTCGCACTCAAGCACAGCGCGGAGCTTCTCGGGGTCCATGCGAAAACCAGAAGCGGAGACAAGAAACCCCAGAAATTGAATTTCTGGAACCGCAAACACACATTTTTCCAGTTTTGCGTATAATTTATTCTCCCGCAGGATGAGCAAGACCTGACGTAAGTGTTCCTTATGAGTCTTGAAATCAGGAGAAAAAATCAAAATGTCATCCAAATACACTAATACAAATTTACCCATTAAATGATAAAAAATGCTGTTGACGAAATGCTGAAAAACGGCTGGAGCATTCATCAAACCAAAAGGCATAACCAAATTCTCAAAATGGCCCTCAGGGGTATTGAAAGCCGTCTTCCATTCGTCTCCTTCTCTGACCCTAACCAGGTTGTATGCCCCTCTTAGGTCTAATTTGGAAAAGACTTTAGCCCCAACAACCTGGTTAAACAGGTCCGGGATCAGAGGAAGCGGATAAGGATCACGAATAGTGATACTGTTCAGCTCCCTGAAATCCAGACAAGGTCTTAAAGAACCATCTTTTTTCTTAACAAAGAAAAAACCAGCGGCAACAGGTGACTTCGAGGGTCGTATGTGTCCTTTTCTCAGACTCTCAGAGATATAAGCACGCATAGTGACCCTCTCAGGTTGGGAGAGATTGTATAAACGAGATTTAGGCAGCTTGGCGCCTGGGATGAGATTAATAGGGCAATCATACTCCCTGTGCGGAGGTAAACCCTGAACTCCACTCTCAGAGAAGACATCCAAAAATTCAGAGAGGAAAGGTGGTACAGTCTTAGTAGAAACCTCAGAAACAGATGTTATGAGGCAATTCTCTCTGCAAAAGTTACTCCAACCATTTATTTGCCTCGCTTGCCAATCAATGGTGGGGTTATGTTTAGTGAGCCAGGGTAGCCCCAACACTAGAGGAGTAGGCAAACCGTTAAGGACGAAACATGACACATCCTCAACATGAGCATCACTCACAATTAAACGGATATTGTGAACTATGCCCTTTAATGATTTCTGAGAAAGTGGAGCTGAATCAATAGCAAAAACAGGAATATCCTTTCCCAAAGTGCATACCTGGAAACCATGAGTTATTGCAAATTGATTATCAATGAGGTTGACAGCTGCTTCACTATCCACAAAAATCTCACAAAAAATGCTCTTGCTCTCTAGCGCCACCCTAGCAGGCAGGACAAAACGGGAACTACAAGCAAACGGAAAACCTTCAATTTCCGCCTCAACCCTGCCAATAGTAACAGACGGAACATTTTTAAAAGATTTTTTCCTTTTTGTCTCTTTATTACTCCCAGAAAACTGCCTGAATCTCCTAGAGGGACAAACATTTGCCAGATGATTTATACCTCCACAACAAAAACAAACCCTCCCCTGCGAGCTGAATCTTCTATTGTCAGAGGCAATCAACCCCAGCTGCATGGACTCCTGCTCAGAAGGGGCTGACAGCGACTGAGACCCCTGTGCACAGAATGAGACCGCTGCACTGTCCCGGGACTGAGTATGACAGGAAGGAGAGATCTCTCCTCTCTAAGACGCCTGTCAATACGAACAGCCTGAGACATAGCAGAATCCAAGGAGGTAGGTCTCTCATGAAAGGCAAATGCATCTTTCAATCCCTCTGAAAGACCATAGCAAAATTGACTTCGGAGTGCAGCATCATTCCAACCCGTATCTGCTGCCCATCTCCGAAATTCTGAGCAGTATATCTCTGCGGATTGTTTACCCTGACATAACAGACGTAGTCTAGACTCAGCCAGAGCAATACGATCCGGATCATCATATATCTGACCCAGGGCTAAAAAGAATTCATCCACTGAACGGAGGGGCCGTGCCCCCTCCGGCAGCGAAAAGGCCCAGGACTGAGCGTTACCCCTGAGCAGCGATATAATGATCCCCACCCTCCGTTCTTCATCACCAGAAGAATGGGGAAGAAGGCGAAAATTGAGTTTGCAAGCCTCTCTAAAACGCACAAAATTCTCACTACCCCCGGAGAACGTATCCAGGAGCGAGATCTTAGGCTCAGCACAAACTCCATGAACGCAAGCTGAACCGGTCACTTGAAACTGAGAAAAAGTCTTACGGAGATCAGCTACCTCCAAAGAAAGACCCTGAAAGCGTTCAGCCAAAAGTGAAACCGGATCCATGCTTGAGATGGTTTTGGCGGCTGATAATGTCACGGATGGTGTACAGGAAACAAGACAATACCATATAAACAATGTCTCTCTGGATCCACAACTAAGGAACAAAGGGAGACCCCTGCAATAGACCTGCCACTCTCCCTCACTGCTCAGCCTATGCGAACACCCCAAAGGTGGATGGGCGCATATCCACGTTCCTCGGCTATCTATTACCTGAAGACCCTACAATAGTGAGGGGACACGACCACCGGCTCCCTACACTGACACGGAGGGAGTCAGGGTCACCTGGATCCAGAAAAGAGAAAATCATAAATACATAAACAGCACTTATCTTGCAGACGACTGACGACTGAGGACTGGGGACTGGGAACTGGGAACTGGGAACAGCATGCACACACACTCCAGGAAGTTGTATCAGCCGCACACTACTGCATTATGGGGAGGAACTTAAAGGGCAGCAATCAGTCCAACTGCATGACAGCTGAGATAGACTAACGAGATGAGAAACTAAACCAAAACAAAGAAATTCAAGGAGGAGGATCTGAAAAGCTCCTGTGAGCGCTTCTCAGCTGTCTGGCTGTGACATCTATATGGGGTGATCACCCCCCTGTCATTGATCACCCCCCTGTAAGGCTCCATTCAGATGTCCGTATGTGTTTTGCGGATCCGATCCAGGTATCCGTGGATCCGTAAAAATCATATGGACGTCTGAATAGAGCCTTACAGGGGGGTGATTAATGACAGGGGGGTGATCAATGACAGGGGGTGATCAGGGAGTCTATATGGGGTGATCACCCACCTGTCATTGATCACCCCCCTGTAAGGCTCCATTCAGATGTCCGTATGTGTTTTGCGGATCCGATCCATGTATCCGTGGATCCGTAAAAATCATATGGACGTCTGAATGGAGCCTTACAGGGGGGTGATCAATGACAGGGGGGTGATCAGGGAGTCTATATGGGGTGATCACCCCCCTGTCATTGATCACCCCCCTGTAAGGCTCCATTCAGATGTCCGTATGTGTTTTGCGGATCCGATCCATGTATCTGTGGAACCCGTAAAAATCATATGGACGTCTGAATGGAGCCTTACAGGGGAAGGATCAATGAAAGGGGGGTGATCAATGACAGGGGGGTGATCAAGGAGTCTATATGGGGTGATCACCCCCCTGTCATTGATCACCCCCCTGTAAGGCTCCATTCAGATGTCCGTATGTGTTTTGCGGATCTGATCCATGTATCCATGGATCCGTAAAAATCATATGGACGTCTGAATGGAGCCTTACAGGGGGGGTGATCAATGACAGGGGGGTGATCAATGACAGAGGGGTGATCAGGGAGTCTATATGGGGTGATCACCCCCCTGTCATTGATCACCCCCCTGTAAGGAACCATTCAGATGTCTGTATGTGTTTTGCGGATCCGATCCATGTATCCGTGGATCCGTAAAAATCATATGGACGTCTGAATGGAGCCTTACAGGGGGGTGATCAATGACAGGGGGGTGATCAGGGAGTCTATATGGGGTGATCACCCCCGTCATTGATCACCCCCCTGTAAGGCTCCATTCAGATGTCCGTAAGTGTTTTGCGGATCCGATCCATGTATCCGTGGATCCATAAAAATCATATGGACGTCTGAATGGAGCCTTACAGGGGGGTGATCAATGACAGGGGGGTGATCAATGACAGGGGGGTGATCAGGGAGTCTATATGGGGTGATCAGGGGTTAATAAGGGGTTAATAAGTGACAGGGGGGGGTGTAGTGTAGTGGTGTTTTGTGCTACTTATTACTGAGCTGCCTGTGTCCTCTGGTGGTCGATCCAAGCAAAGGGGACCACCAGAGGACCAGGAAGCAGGTATATTAGACGTGTTAGTCTAATATATTAGACGTGTTAGTCTAATATACATGTTAGGGGTTAAAAAAAATCACATCTCCAGCCTGCCAGCGAACGATCGCCGCTGGCAGGCTGGAGATCAACTCGCTTACCTTCCGATCCTGTGAACGCGCGCGCCTGTGTGCGCGCGTTCACAGGAAATCTCGTGTCTCGCGAGAGGACGCGTATATGCGTCCAGGAGGAATGAATCGACCGCCTCCAGGACGCGTCCCTGCGTTCGGCGGTCCGGAGGCGGTTAAATAGGCTTTGACTCATGATTCAGATATCAAATAAGCCAGCATTTCATCTGCAGACAGCTGTTTCGGGGTGATTGTCCCTCATCAGTTCAGAGCAGAGAGTACTGGTTTAACTGGGTGAGAGGCCTAGGTAAGGGTGCTTTAAGGAGAGGCCTTTTTAAAGCACTCTCTCCCCAAGGAGAAATAGTACCTACCAAATCATAGTGAAAACATTGTAAATATTAGTCCAAAATCTGGGACAGGGCATCTTCACAGTTCTAGTGTTTTGTTTTTTTTGCTAAAATATCACTATAAAAACATGTTTTACAATAGAGAGAATAGTGTTGTAAATCTCCAAATGAAAGCACAGTAAATAGTGGTCTGAAATCTGTGATTATTCATTTCCAGACCAAAAATAGCAATACAAGTGTGTTATGATCTTTTTTTTTTTAAGAAATAGTACACAAGTATACTAGTGTGCAACATTTGTTTTACTATACAGAGAATAGAACTTGAAATCTCTGAGTGAAAACATTGTAACTAGTAGGCAGAAATCTGTGACATGGAATCTCCAAACTTTTGTTTTGTAAAAAAAAGCAATATAAGTGTGTAACACGTGTATTATAATAGGTTTTTGAATCACTGCTTGAAAACACCAGAAATAGTAGGTCAAACCTTTTTTTACAAGTCATCTCTAGACATTTCAAGTCGTTGTTTTTTGGGGAAAATAGCAAGGCAAGTGTGCAACACGTGTTTTACAATTAAAGTGGGTAGAGTTTTTAATGTCTGAGTGAAAACATCGTAAATAGCCTGAAATCTGTAACAAGGTATCTTCAGGCAGTTCAAGTGTTGTTTTTTTTTTGAATGAAACAAACACCAACAATATGAAACCACACAAATAATCCAAATTCATCCTTTATTCATTATTTAATCATGGTAAAAAAAAACAACAACAATTAAAAGACCAAAAAAATGCAGTTTGGACTCACAAAGAAGACAAAAACAAGTCCTGGGGAACCAGGTCAGTATATTCCACAATCCCTAATATAGAAGCTATAATAGGGGTGAAAATATCGCACAGTACCCGCAGTTTGTTCTAATACCTAATGACAGTAGCAGCACTAATAACAGTAATGTGCATAAGTACCGAAAGTTGCAAGAATAGTCTGCATCAAGCTAACAGTTGTCAAGTTAGAACGCCACATGTGAATGGCGATCACACACCGACAATGCATATCCATAAGAACATTATATAAAGTGCAATTGGAGCAGCATCACAAGAAATGCTAAAAGGATATACAAACAGATTATAGCACAAATCTAGTGGATACAGACCGACTGATCCACAGGGTGAACAGCAACCCCGACGTACGTTTCGCCCAGCTTCTTCCTGTGTGCTCACATATTCGGCTCCTCCATGGACATGCCCAGCCAACAGCAACAGGGCACATTGTCACTCCCACTCCCCCTCCTTCCTATCACATTCCTCTGGCTGTCAGCCTGCCAAATCCAACTGGACAAGGTGATCAGCAACAATGGCCAAAACATAGTGGCTGTGCTGAACCTTGGGGAAATAACACATGCTCCCGGCATGACGCATGTTATCAACTCATTTGTGTAACGCTTTTTAAAAAGGTACAATGGCTTGTGCAAGGTGCTGCCAACGTCCAGGAGACTGTCCATTCTTATATGGTGAGGAATGCTCTCCTTGACTTGCAGCAGCAGAGCAGTTGGCAGCTACACTGTTTAATCCAGGATGTTCCAAATCGCTGGAATTCAACATTGCACATGCTAAAGCAACTATACAAGCACTCAAAATTATGAATGATTTTGTCATGCACTAGACCACCTCAGCAGGGGGCATGTGTTGCTTCAAGGTCAGGCAGTGGCAGCTCATCTAAGACACCTGTTGGGTGCTGAAGCCCTTCGAAGAGGCCGCAAAGTTTGTCAGTAGGGACAACTGTGACATGAACAATTTCCTTCTCCTCATATTTATCTTAGAAGAGATGCTGAGGCTCATGCAGCCGGGGACAACTGCAGAAAGTGCATCTTGCTGTTCACCCTATAGCGATTGGGGACCCACAAGGAGAAACTCCCATGGTGGAGGAGGATGAAGATGAGGAGCTTCCACTGGAGGAGTCGGAGGTGCAAGAGCAGGATGATAATGATGACATCGGTCACAGTACCCAATTTTCTCAGTGGGGAAGGAGCCAGAAAAAATGGCTCCTTGGGCACACTGGACAGAATAGTGACCTCTATGCCCACTTGCTTATGTACTGACAGGCCCAGCATTGACATCAAGTAGTCTAATGATTACTGGATAGCCATGCTTTTAGACCCTCGCTGTCAAAGCAAAACAGGAGAATGTTTTCTTCTTTCCGAAAGGGAGACCAAATTACATTATTACCAGGAAATACTGTGTATGCAGCTTGCTGCAGCTTTTGGGGAGCAGACGGCGTGTCTGCAATAGAGGCCCCACTGTGCCCTTCCCTAGAGTTATCCACCCCCACAACTAGCAGAAGCTGCAGTTGCAACACAGCAGCCAGTTCAGTCTCCTCAACCTAATGGAGCAGTTTATTCATGTGCCGCATCAGACTGAGGCAAATCAGCAAGCAGAGACCTCCCGCCTCAATGCCCAGGCCTACCTACACTCTGGCCTGTCTTCAGCGCATAATCTGTTCCCTGACCCCATGGACTTCTGGGAAGGCAGATTAGAACAGTGTCCTGAACTGGCCCAGTATGCCCTGTCTTCTTTCTTGCCCAACCTCCAGTATCATCTCAAAGAGGGTTTTCAGCACCGCAGGGGCCTGGTGACACCCAAATGGACCAAGTTGTCCTCCTCCAAGTGTCCAGATCATCACTTTTGTCAAAATGAACAAGACTGGATTTGGGAGGATTTTCTCACTCCTCCAGCTGAGGCCGATGAATAGATCTGTCATTGCTGTCTGCTTGCTTGGCTTTCTGCTTACCATTATGTTGCCTGCCATCATTTTCCATACAGCTGCTGCCACCATCATGCCACTAGTGCTGTTTACCTGCCAACATGTACCATATGGCTTCTGATGCTGCCTCCATCATGTCACTTCTGCCATAATGTCACACAGATATATGGTTTAATATTTTTTTGGTTCTCATTTTCCAAGCTGGTACCATCCGATAAGTGTCTACAGATTTAGAGTTTCAGCGGTCCCGCTGTGCAGCCCACAGACTGCAGGTTTTACATGTGATAAGATACATTACATTATTAGTATTGCAGTTGATGTACTGTTTGATTTTGTGCTTGGTACCATTTGCTGAAGAGACAAAGTCCTTGGATATTTTGATCTCACTACAACATGTGCATCCGGTGTGTCCACACTTGAAGGTGCCATTATACTGTAACCAAGGCGTCTGAGCAGAGCGATTAGCCCTCTCCACAACAAGACTGGGGGACAGTATCTGTGCTAGAGATTTCGTTTTTTTTTGGGATACATTGAACGCTACCTTTGATGACTTCTGAAAAGCCAGGATCACTGTTTAGCACCGGTGGATATTTCTTCATAATACCACTGATTTCTTTAAATTCACAGCTGTATGGGTTTGAGAAATGCACCAGTTTAGCGGTTTTACGGTCCTGTACAGTGACTGATCTAGCCCACTCAGCCACTCTAGCCTGTATGTGTGTATGGCAGGCTGGGGCGGTAGCATAGACTGGAGGGAGAGAGTTGTTGTGCGCTGCTCACGCCGTTATTTAAGCCTGTATGTGTGTAATGCAGACTAGAGCGCCAGCACCAGCTTAGAAGCTGCAGGCTATAGAGCACCAATATTTTATGGGCCACATCTGACTACGGTAATTCATTTAGCGTACCAGCTAAGTGGTTAGCTATTGGTTAATATATTGTTGGACACAATAGGGTGTGTAATAGATGTACCTAGAAAGAGGAGTCTCTTTTATTTGCCAATACACAATTTAGGCCCCTATTACTACCTGTAGCTGCCCGTTTAGATTTATTCAGGGTTTTGAGTGGACCAATTGATCTTCACTACTGTAAGTGATTGTTTATCTCGATAGCTTTTTATTGGCTGTCCAGACACTACCTGTAGTCAAGGGAACGTGTCCTTATTATTTTGGGTGACTGTCTGAGTGATCTGTCTCTTTTACACTTCATAACGGGATATTTAGGATATTTAACTAAAAGTTACTTTTTAACCCTGTTACTTTCAGTGACCTGCTTTCTGCCTCTGCAGCGTCAATCAGCCAAATCATTTTTCAGTGAGCTTTCCTTGTTGTGCAGCCCTAACCTAAAGCGAATTGTACCTCAAGTTATAAAAGAAAAAAAGTGCAAGATTTTGCCAAATAATCATCTTTCTTAATCTATTATTAAGGTATTTTAGTATTTTAAAGGGAGAGGTAACTGTAGAGTCTGGGGTCTGAATTGAATATAGAAAAACAGCCAACCTCCTAAACAACGGGGCAATTCAGAAAATGCTCAATGATGAAAATCCAAATATACATGTGTATATCTGACATAAAATTGGAATAAACATAGTAATAATATTGTTACATGAACACTGACCCAATAATATTTAACGTATCGGAAGGACGAGGTGCAAAGTGTGCTAAATGGGCCCATTGTAGTCTTAAGACGATGGCAGCATTGAAAGCTCGCCTCATGCAGTATGTATATATTCTAAAATAAATACAATAAAATGATGACCTTAAACAAACGAGTAGTCTGGCAGTACATCCAGGTTTACTGTTAAACTGGTTCTTTGTTTTTCTTTGCTAGAGGCAAAACTTTTTGGATCTGGTGCAAATGCATCTTCTGCCCCATGAATGTCTGGTCATTGATGCAGAACAGTCTGCATCTCAGGATAAACTTCTCGTACATAAATCATTCAAGTTGAAAACTGAGACTAAAACTCTGATTGTTAATAACTTTACTAATAAATAATTCACATAATATATTAATATACAGAGAGAGTTTCAGCTAAAGTTACTCATATTGTATGATAAAATCTGGAAATGTTTTGTAATGGATTCAGTAATAAGACAGTACTGAGACAATCATAGTAATAAGACACACTCAAACCTGATAAGCAGTACATAAATTACATAGTTATATAGTTAATACAGTTGAAAAAAGACATAGGTCCATCAAGTTAAACCAAGGGATAGGAGGGGATTTGAATTTTAGAAAAGAGGAGTGAGACCCAGACTTCCACACATTTTCATAAGCATTAGGCCTCATGCACACAGCTGTTGAATGGGTCTGCAGTCTGGGAGATACAGTGCATTGCAGGACGCAGGTAGGGATCAGAAGTCCTACTGACTACTGAGTGCTTCCGTGGGTTTACTGTCCGTGCCTCCTCTTCGCAAAAAAGTAGTGCATGCACAATTTTTTTGCAGTGCGGAATGTCGGATGCGGATCGCGGACCCTATTCAAGTGAATGGGTGTGCTTTCGCAGACGGTGGCCACACGGTCGGTACCCATACATTGTGGACCGCAATTTGCAGTCCGCAGCACAGGCCCGGCCAGCATATGTTCGTGTGCATGAGGCTTTAATGTAATTTTCTTCAGTAAGGAAGCATTGACGCCTTTGGAGACTGAACTTTTTCTTCTCCAAATGGAGGTAGTGCAACCTTGTCTTTTGAGGGAATTTTACATGGAACAGCTCTTCACTATGTTTTTTGTACGGCCCAGTTACTATAGGGGCACATGGTTGTGGTAATTGCCACAGTAACTACAGTACACTATGAGTGCATGTTACTACTTTCTTGGCATTATTATTATTGACCTCAACAACTCTATGGGCACTTCCATTAAGGTACAGTATCTGCAAAGTGGCAAAACTGTACAGATGCAGCATGGGTTTCTATTCATGTCTTGCTAAATCCTATACTACTGCAATGATACTATAATGTAACCATTATACAAAGAGGTATTTCCCAAGGAAAAGAATTGGCATTGCCAATAAGTCTCTATATCCTGGAGTAATTCCAGTAAGTCTCTATATAGGACTGGTCTCTTTTAATACTGAAATATCACTTTTTTATAAATATATTCCCAAATATCTTTTATTATTTATAATGGTTCATTTGGTCTGGGGAGAAATCATTAGATTAAATAAAATGTCCACCATCTTATTAGTACTCAAAGAACCCGTCCTAATCACACAGGGGCTATCTGGCTTTCACTGTGTTGAAGAGACATAACTGGAGCTCCCAGGGAGCTTTGCACTTGGGATTGCTGTGTTCAGACTCTTAAATAAGGCTCCACAGTGTTTTCTGTAGCTGGTCTCCCAAAGATCAGCTGTTGTTTTGTTTGAGTAGTCTCCAAGGCATTGCTCCCGGTTAGCCAAAATACTACTCCACACTGATGAGGGGCAACACCCTGAAACTGCTGTCTGTGGATGGATAACTGGCATAGGTCTTCCCCTGTCACATCCTTAAGGCTTGTAAAAGAGCTGGATCCTGACTTGGGAGCCACTTACTCAGTGGTGGGATTCAAATTTTTGAGAACAGGTTCCCTACTCAACGGCAAATACGCGGCATCACAACACATGTTTACCTATACATACACCATATATATACAACACACATACACATAAATACACCATATACATGGTACACATACATAAATACACCATGTATACACTACACACACATACCACAAAACTTTTAAAAAGCCTAAGGAGCCAAACTATCAGTGTTGCGTGAAGTTTTTTTTATAGCGCTGGCCCACACCTCTGACTCCTTTCCAATGTCTATCTGTACATGTCCCAACCCTGCTTAGTCTCCATTGTGCCCCACACACAGTACATAGTTATGCCAGATCTGGGATGGTTGGAAGGTATGCATACATAAACAGACTATATAGACACTACACTCACATAATCACATATACAATATACACCATACAGTATATAAATGGCCCCTGGGCTACACTTACAGTAGATTCACCTACTCCATATACATTTTATACACATTTGTACCTAGCACTAATGACATATTTGAATACACATTATATTCTGTGCTATCCAGAATACAGCACCGCATACCTCTTACATCAAGTGACTTCTCCTCTGATGCAGACCTTCTCTTTTTTCATCTTCTCATTTGAGAGCAGACCGCCATGAGGATTTTTCACCCATCTCTTTATCTCTGCAGTTTGACAAAAGACATCTTAGGTTCCTACTTTTCCATCATCCTCCTACCTTCTTAACAACTCACCTGCCACCTTCAATAATAATACTAATAATGTGCACTAGTTCAAAAATGCTCCCGTTCTGTGTGCCAGTACAAAAAATTCCCTCAGTGCCCCCAGTTGAGCTAATGTCCCTATAGTGCCCCCATAATGTGTGCAAGTATAAAACACCCCTATATAATGCCCCTGGTAAATTCTCACATAGTGCTCCTCTCCTCTTCTCCATAGTGCCCCCATAATGTGCCAGTATAAGATTCCCCCATAGTTTCCCCCAGAATGTGCTAGTATAAATGCCCCTTCTTAGTGCCCCCATAGTGTGCCTATATAATATGCCCCATAGTGTTCTTCCTCCCCTCCAACACCATAGTGTCCCCATAATGTGCCAGTATAAGATGCCCCCATAGTGTTTCCTATGTGCTAGCACTGCCCCGAGTAGATGCGCCCCATGTGTCAGCAATGCACCCCAGTATATGCCCCCATAGTGTCCTCATGTGCCAGCAATGCCCCAGTAGATGACCCCATAGTGTCCACATGTGCCAGCAATGTCCCCAGTAGATGCCCCCCATAGTGTCCCCAATGATGTGCCAGTAGATGCCCCCATAGTGTCCCCATGTGCTAGCAAAGTCCCAGTAGATGCCCCCATAGTGTCCTCATGTGCTAGCAATGTCCCCAGTAGATGCCCCCATAGTGTCCCAATGTGCCAGCAATGCCCCCAGTAGATGTCCCCATAGTGTCCCCCATGTGCCAGCAATGCCCCCAGTAGATGCCCCCATAGTGTCCACATGTGCCAGCAATGTCCCCAGTAGATGCCTCCCATAGTGTCCCCAATGATGTGCCAGTAGATGCCCCAATAGTGTCCCTATGTGCTAGCAATGTCCCCAGTAGATGCCCCCATAGTGTCTCCATGTGCCAGCAATGCCCCAGTAGATGCCCCCCATATTGTCCACATGTGCCAGCAATGTCCCCAGTAGATGCCCCCCATAGTGTCCACAATGATGTACCAGTAGATGCCCCATAGTGTCCCCATGTGCTAGCAATGTCCCCAGTAGATGCCCCCATGGTGTCCACATGTGCCAGCAATGCCCCCAGAAGATGCCCCCATAGTGTCCACATGTGCCAGTAATGTCCCCAGTAGATGCCCCCCATAGTGTCCCCAATGATGTGCCAGTAGATGCCCCCATAGTGTCCCCATGTGCTAGCAATGTCCCCAGTAGATGCCCCCATAGTGTCCCCTTTGTGCCAGCGATGCCCCCAGAAGATGCCCCCATAGTGTCCACATGTGCCAGTAATGTCCCCAGTAGATGCCCCCCATATTGTCCCCAATGATGTGCCAGTAGATG
The DNA here is from genome assembly GCF_905171765.1 of Bufo bufo. Classification (NCBI taxonomy): domain Eukaryota; kingdom Metazoa; phylum Chordata; class Amphibia; order Anura; family Bufonidae; genus Bufo; species Bufo bufo. Next base: position 43,244,756 of record NC_053397.1, on the reverse strand, counting down.
CCCCCATAGTGTCCCCATGTGCCAGCAATGCCCCCAGTAGATGCCCCCATAGTGTCCCCTTTGTGCCAGCGATGCCCCCAGTAGATGCTCCCATAGTGTCCCCCATATACCAGCAATGCCCCCAGTATATACCCCCATAGTGTCCCCCATGTGTTAGCCATGCAGCCAGTAGATACCCCCATAGTGTTGCATATGTGCAAACAATGTCCCTAGTTTCGCCACAGAAAAGCAAAAAAAAAAACACTTACCTCCACCCAGTCAGCGATGCGATGCAGGCCTCTTCCGGTCTGTCTCCCTGATTACGTCATCGCGCCGCCTTATGCCAGCAGCCTATCAGAGGAAAAGGGAAGGGAGACGACTCTCCCTTGCCCTGCTGCAGTGTTCATCTGCATCGCAGTCCTGAGGACGTTGATACAGATGAATGTAGGTAGATGAGCGCTTCCACAATGCAAGCGCTCATCTCCAGCCGCACCGGATCGGGATTCAGCCGGTTCTCCGATCTGGCTGTAATTTTAACAACCGGATTTGTAGAACCGAAGCGAACCGGCTGAATCCCATGCCTGCACTTACTATGGTGGATCTGGCATTCTCTATAATAGGGACACCCCTTCCTTTGAGGGATATCTGGCTTTCATTGTGTTGAAGACCCATAACTGGGGCTCCACGGTTATTTTGCATCTTATTAGAGATTAGCAAATTTCTCAAAAATTCAATTTGGTCGCTTTGCCGAATTTTCCAAAGAGATTCGATCCGAATTTATTTGTGGCGAATCTCATTAAAAAACAGCTATTTCCTGAGCTGGCAGCAGCATAAGGAGACCAAAGAGTTGCTTAGTGACAGAGAGGGGGAGATGGCAGAAGTATGAGGAGAGCACAGAGTGGCCCAGTGACAGAGTGTTGAGGTGGAAGCAGCATGAGGAGCCACAGAGGGTGAGCTGGAAGCAGCTTGAGGAGACCATAGAGTGGTGAGGTGGCAAAAGCATGAGTAGACCACAGAGTGGTGAGGCAGCAGCAGCATAAGGAGACCACATAGTGGGTAGGTGGCAGCAGCATGAGGAGACCACAGAGTGGCCCAGTGACAGAGAAGTGATCTAGCAGCAGCATGAGGAGACCTCAAAGTGATGAGGTGGCAGCAGCATGAGACCACAGAGTGGCCCAGTGACAGAGTGTTGAGGTGGCAGCAGCATGAGTAGTAAAGAGTGGCCCAATGACAGAGTGGGTAGGTGGCAGCAGCATGAGGAGACCACAGAGTGGTGAGGTAGCAGCAGCATGAGGAAACCACAGAGTTGCCCAATGACATACTGGTGAGCTGGCAGCAGCATGAGGAGATTACAGAGTGGTGAATTTGCAGCAGCATGAGAAGACCACAGAGTGGCCCAGTGACATAGTGGGGAGGTGACAGCAGCATAAGGAGACCACAGATGGTGAGGTGGCAGCAGTATGAGAAGACCACAGAGTGGCCCAGTGACATAGTGGTGAGCTGGCATCAGCATGAGGAGACCACAGAGTGGCCCAGTGACATAGTGGTGGGCTGACATTTTGTCCAAATAACTTTTCTCAGCCGCCTCGTCTCTGCAAAGGGTGACACACAGTAATACTGCCTCCTACAGTGCCCCCAACAGTTATAATGCTCCCCAAGAGTGCCCCCATTTTTAGAAGAGCCCTCCAGTATTAATAATACCCTCACAGAGCCCCAAGTAGAAATAATGCCCACTATTATTCCTCCAGTGGTAATAAAGCTATCTACAGACCCCTCAGTAGTAATAAGGCCCCCCTTTGAATCCAGAGGAAAAAAGCTGTCTTGTTTGAGAGCTGCACTTATACAAACAGACAAACAACGCAAGTTTGTGAGCGTTTGCGTGTTTGATTGATTTCAAGTGTGTATTTGTATTAAGTGTGTGACTATAGATCATGTGAGGGAGTATCTGTGAGAGCTGAATTATTTGTGTGTGTTGCATATGTTGAAAGTATGGTTAATAATTCCAATGTGCGAAGGGAGTGGGCTGGGTGAAACCAGAAGTGTTTTTATTGAACATTTTCTGCAAGACAACATTACATGACCTTGAGTGTAAAAGGCAGGATGGTAACAGTCTATCCTGTCCCCTAGGAACTAGAGATTTGTATTTTAAAGTTCCTATGTTATTAGAAACTGTGCTTGTATTCAGGCTTTAAACACTCTGCTGCCATCTACTGGTTATTTAAAGTAATGTCGTGAATTTGTCTTTTCTAATTATTCCAGCCAGTCTCCTGTGATTGTTGAAGCTGGAAAGGTTATCCATATTAGTTTATTTTTATGGGGTGCCTAGTTTTTTACATACCTTACATGTGCATTGCTGAGTGGCTGTGCCTGACTTTATTGTACTCTCTACCAAGTCAGAGCAGTGTAGTCTAGTTTATACACTGTGACTTGCTTTTGCTGCCAGGTTTCTTTAATAGCAGCTGAGAGTATACTGTAATTACATTTCATTTCTTTATTTTTTTTCTCTTCCTTCTCCAGGGTGTTGCACAGGTAAGTAATTAGGGTGTGGCTACTGGCTAGCTAATTAGGAGAAGTTAAATAGCCATCTTGAGGGCATCTCATTCCTTTGAATTCAGAGGAAAAAAAGTAGTCTGGTTTGAAAGCTGCACTTATACAAGCAGACAAAGTTTGCGAGCATTAGCGTGTTTGATTTCAAGTGTGTGTTTGTATTTAGGCTACTTTCACACTGGCACTTTGGCTTTCCGTTTGTGAGATCCGTTCAGGGCTCTCACTAGTGGTTTAAAACTGATCAGTTGCCCTAATGCATTCTGAATGAAAAAGGATCCGCTCAGAATGCATCAGTTTGTCTCCGTTCAGTCTCCATTCCGCTTTGGTGGCGGACACCAAAACTCTGCTTGCAGCGTTTTGGTGTCCGTCTGATGAAACTGAGCCAAAAGGATCCGTTCTGACACACAATGTAAGTCAATGGGGACGGATCCGTTTTCTATGACACAATCTGGAACAATGGAAAACGGATCTGTCCTCTATTAACTTTCAATGGTGTTCAAGACGGATCCATCTTGGCTATGTTAAAGAGGACCTTTCATCTGTTTAACCCTAGTCTAATTAGGGTCTTACCTTATAGGGCGGCCCCTACTGATGTCATTGCACTTTTTTTTTCTTCAAAGAATTAGCTCCTCTCTGGCTATGAGCGGTGCGCTCTGATTGGATGCACTCACAGCCAGGGAGAAGAGAACCGCTCCAGTCTCCGCCTAGTATAACCAAGTCGGCTAATTAGACTATGAGGCGCCAAAATCAATGGGGGACATCAGCGGACAAACGGGGGCTCTTTGAAAAAAACAAAACCGTGCAATGACATCAGTAGGGGCCACCCAATAAGTTAAGACCCTAATTAGACTAGGGTTAAACAGAGGAAAGGTCCTCTTTGTAAACGGATGCAGACTTTTGTATTATCTGAACGGATCCGTCTGTGCAGATACATGACAGATCCGCACCAAACACTAGTGTGAAAGTAGCCTAAGTGTGTGACTTTAGATTACGTGACTTGAGATTCAAGGACTACAGTAAGTTAGATTCTTATCACTGCACTATATTGTATTTTTTCTCTTTTCTTGCGTAATCCCCATTTAGTATGTGTTCCATTATTGACAGCGCAGTTTTGTCTAATGTACGCAGTCCTGGAACAGCCTTTAAGGTTCATATCTTTGTTCAAAATGTGGGCAAATTGCCGTTTGGAATCGCACATTGTGTATCTCACTGGGCAAGTTTCAACACTGAGAAGCGTTGACAATATGGAAAAGAGTTTGCTGCTCATTGAGCAAGCACTCTATGGGGTATATGTGGGGCAGGCTGGCAGCAAGAAGGCTCAGGAAAGTGAGGCAGCTAGCTGGATAACAGTTAGAAAGCGGGGTAGAGGGAAGAGTGCCAGGGAGGCTAGCCCTGATCTGACACACCCCAACAAGTTTGCAAGCTTGGCAGATGAGGGGGATGTCAGCTCCATAAAGCAGGACCCTTCCTCTGCCAGTTAGGGGAATGTCAGCTCCATTAAGCAGGGGATCAGGAGAGCAGGGCAGGCCAGACAGGTGGTGATAGTGGGAGACTTAATTATTAGGGGTGCAGATAGGGCGATCTGTCACAAAGACAGGGATCACCGAACAGTGTGTTGTCTTCCTGGCACTCGACACATCACGGATCGGGTTGACAGATTACTGGGAGGGGCTGGAGAAGATCCAGCAGTCATGGTCCATATTGTACCGCAGCCCCTGAAGAAGCTAACTGCGAAACCCGGGTCGGGCATTTTTATGTGCGTGCTAACAACTTTGAGTTTGTGAGTATAATAAAACCCTGTTACCTTTAAGATATCGAGGGTATTGCACCATCTCTTCTGTTCCTTTGTGAAGGTATTTTGACCCGGTGTTGGAATCAGCGGTCGGTGGCTCATGACGGGATCTGAGGACCAGCAGGAGGTGTATAACAGCTTCCCTGTATGAGAAATACGTACCTGTGACTGTTGCTTCTGAAAGCTGGATGCGATTTTAGTCCCCCATCTCTATAGGATTCTATTTGAACTACTGACATACATCACTGACACATAGCGCGGTTCCCGCACCCACTGTTTTACTTTGTCATTGAGGAGACTATACCTACTCCATTAAGGGCACCGCTGCTTTTGTCCTAACTTTTCACACCAAATACTGTTTATATGGTCCATATCGGAACCAATGACAAAGTTAGAGGTAGGTGGAGCGTCCTTAAAAATGATTTTAGGGATTTAGGTAACAAGCTTAGGGCAAGGACTTCAAAGATAGTGTTTTCTGAAATACTACCTGTACCACGAGCCACACATGAAAAGCAGCAGGAGATTAGGAAGGTTAACAAGTGGCTCAAGAACTGGTGTAGGAAGGAGCGGTTTGAGTTCCTGGAGAACTGGGCCAACTTCTCTCTCAGCTACAGGCTCTATCGTAGAGACGGGCTGCACCTGAATGGGGAAGGGGCAGCTGTGTTGGGGGAGAAGATGGCTAGAAGGTTGGAGAAGTGTTTAAACTAGGGACTGAGGGGAGGGTAATAACATTATAGGATGGTAAGATAGTGCAGATAACAGTTCGAAAGGAAAGGTGTAGGGTAAAAAGTATACATAAACCTCTTAATTGTATGTACAGTCGTGGCCAAAAGTTTTGAGAATTACATAAATATTGGAAATTGGAAAAGTTGCTGCTTAAGTTTTTATAATAGCAATTTGCATATACTCCAGAATGTTATGAAGAGTGATCAGATGAATTGCATAGTCCTTCTTTGCCATGAAAATTAACTTAATCCCCAAAAAAAATTTCAACAGCATTTTCAGGAAAGAGGTTCAATTCTTGTTAAGAAGGCTTCAGGGCGTCCAAGAAAGTCCAGCAAGCGCCAGCATCGTCTCCTAAAGAGGATTCAGCTGCGGGATCGGAGTGCCACCAGTGCAGAGCTTACTCAGGAATGGCAGCAGGCAGGTGTGAGCGCATCTGCACGCACAGTGAGGTGAAGACTTTTGGAAGATGGCCTGGTGTGAAGAAGGCCAGCAAAGAAGCCACTTCTCTCCAAAAAAAACATCAGAAACAGATTGATCTTCTGCAGAAAATATGGTGAATGGACTGCTGAGGACTGGGGCAAAGTCATATTCTCCGATGAAGCCTCTTTCCGATTGTTTGGGGCATCAGGAAAAAGGCTTGTCCGGAGAAGAAAAGGTGAGCGCTACCATCAGTCCTGTGTCATGCCAACAGTAAAGAATCCTGAGACCATTCATTTGTGGGGTTTCTTCTCATCCAAGGGAGTGGGCTCACTCACAATTTTGCCCAAAAACACAGCCATGAATAAAGAATGGTACCAAAACACCCTCTAACAGCAACTTCTTCCAACAATCCAACAACAGTTTGGTGAAGAACAATGCATTTTCCAGCACGATAAAAGCCTTTGAAACGTATGTAGTGCGTGTAATTATATTTCACTACATCACAGAAACAACTGAAACAAAGATCTAAAAGCAGTTTAGCAGCAAACTTTGTGAAAACGAATATTTGTGCCATTCTCAAAACTTTTGGCCACGACTGTATACTAATGCCAGAAGCCTGACTAATAAAACTGGGGAACTGGAATTAATAATGTGTGAGGAGGACTATGACATAGTGGAAATAACTGAGACATGGCTGGATGATAGCTATGACTGGGCAGGTTACAGTCTGTTTAGAAAGGATCGCCAAAATATATAAGTGAGGGACATGAACATGTGGGGTCACTGTGGGAACAAATACATGGAGGCAAAAACAATAATAAAAATACTAATAAGAGTTTATTATAAACCACCTAATATACTAGACTCCACAGAAAATCTGCTACTAAACGAGATAGACAAGGCGGCAGATCATAATGAGGTCGTTATTATGGGAGACTTAAACTACCCAGATATAGACTGGAAAACTGAAACCTGTATATCTCATAAAGGAAACAGGTCTCACGGTGGGGAGTGGGGGAAACCCCCCACCGTACATTGAGGGGAAAATAAGGTAGCAGCTAGGCCTGAAAACAGGGAAAAGAGAGCTGGCAACACACTAAGCATCCCTAAATTCTATCCCTGACCTCCTGACGGTATGAGCCACCATCGATGGTAGGCGGGCTCATACTCTCGAACCTGGGCCCTACTGACCCTAACGGTCCCTGCAATATGGCGTCAGAAGGTGGAGACAACCGATTCCTCCATGACACAGAGGAACGGAGTCTCCAACAGGCCTAGCAACAAAGGGGAAGAAAGCAGCCAGCAGTGGATGACACCACAGGTAAGTGTCCAGAGGCAGAAAACACCACTGCCAACAGGACCAACATGGACACCTAACTGACACAGCTGCAACAGGAACCCGAGCTGTCCACGCCGCTACCACTGTATCCTGGAAACGCGCATAGGCCCAAACACACACACCAGGCAGGACCCAGAACAAACACCAAACACAGAATCTAGTAGTAACAACCTGGACCACCATGTGGAATGAACCATGGTGGCACCAGGCCAAGCTGCTTGTAGTTCCCCCTCCGGGGAACTCTAGGCACCCCCTACCTAGAGGTTAGGACAAACAAAGGATATGTCTGGCACCCATGCTGACCTGAAACACCAAACAGGCCAGACATGAAAAACCAAACCAGACATAACAACAACCCCAAACATAAACCCACACCAAACATACAACAAGTGGGTAGGGTAACTGAAAAAGACACAAAGGGGTGACATCAGAACATATTAGGTGATATCAATGTCCCATAAGGTGGCCCTCAAGGACTGGGCAGATGGAATAGCACCAGATCCTCAAGACACTGAAGACAATCTGACCTCAGGCTCACAACTCAGAACAATAAAAGCCAAGAGGCCACACCCAGCTCCACCTTGCACACACCTTTACCCCAAACACACCAGAAATGGGAAGTGAAAGAGCCTTAAAGGGGAAGTGCACACACATGCATAACAAACAACATGTTGCCACCGGCAAACATCATGCGCAGCAAAAGTGTCACGGCAAACTATCACCAAGCCGTGACAACAGGTTCTTGGCAATAACCAAAGACAATTAACTTTCCCAACTGGTTCAGGACCTGGCTAAAGGGACAGCCATACTGGACTTAGTATTAACCAATAGACCTGACAGAACAACAGATGTGCAGGTTGGGGGACTGTGAGAGACGTGTATCTGGTCTGTAGTACACATTTTTGTCCACAAGATGGCCGCAAGCCAGATGTGTGAACCATATGTATGAGAAGGTCAATAAGGGAGGGGGAAGATGGGATTACATTACAGTTTTCAAATCTACCTATGAACTCAGAGTTGAAGTTGCTGAAACCACTCCTATCAGGTTAAGGAGCCAACAGTCTCTTCTTAAGGAACACCCCTTTTGTGATGTCATGTCTGTTATTTAAGTCAATGTAATGTGAATAAGGCTCTCTTCTACCATGGCTCAGGGAAGATGAGAAGATGCTTTAATGAAACCACCTAGTGTGTCTGGTCTCATTATAAAGCAGTATGGTGTACACATACTTATTCTTCTAATTGATTTGGCACCACACAAAGAAGAAGGAGAAGTGCATGAATTGCGCTAACAGGGACACCTGGGAAATAGTGACCATAAAGTAATAACTTTCCAATTGTCATTCAAAAGAGTGTTTCTTCAGGGAGGAACATAAATACCAAACTTCAGAAAAGCTAAATTTAGCCAAGAGAGGCCAAAAATAAAAATACAGCCAATAAATGGGATATTTTTAAAAGCATCCTAAAATCTAATTGTGGGCGGTACATACCTTATGGGAATAAAAGGTTAAGGAACAAGAAAAAAACTATGTGGATAAATATGACTGTAAAGAAAGCAATAAATGACAAAATGAAAGCATTTAAATCACTAAAACAAGAGGGTAGCGAGGAAGCATTGAAAAACTATAAGGAAAAAAATAGAATATGTAAAAAACAAATAAAAGCAGCTAAACTAGAGACCGAGAGATTAATTGCCAAAGAGAGCAAAACTAACCCTAAAATGTTCTTCAATTATATAAAAGGTAAAAAGTATAAATCTGAAGGTGTCGGCCCTCTACAGAGTGAAAGGGGAGTTGCAGAGAGCGATGAGGAGAAAGTAAAGCTATTAAATATTTTTTCTCTACTGTATTCACTGAGCAAAATAAACTGTCAGATGAAATGCAGAATGTAAAAGTAAATTCCCCATTAAAAGTGCCCTGTCTGACCCAGGAAGAAGTACAGCGGCGTCTTAAAAAGATTAAAATAGACAAATTACCAGGACCAGATGGCATACACCCCCGTATCCTAAGAGAATTAAGTAATGTCAATGCCAGACCATTATTTCTGTTATTTAAGGACTCTACACTGCGTGCAGAATTATTAGGCAAATGAGTATTTTGACCACATCATCCTCTTTATGCATGTTGCCTTACTCCAAGCTGTATAGGCTCGAAAGCCTGCTACCAATTAAGCATATTAGCTGATGTGCATCTCTGTAATGAGAAGGGGTGTGGTCTAATGACATCAACACCCTATATTAGGTGTGCATAATTATTAGGCAACTTCCTTTCCTTTGGCAAAATGGGTCAAAAGAAGGACTTGACAGGCTCAGAAAAGTCAAAAATAGTGAGATATCTTGCAGAGGGATGCAGCACTCTTAAAATTGCAAAGCTTCTGAAGCGCGATCATCGAACAATCAAGCGTTTCATTCAAAATAGTCAACAGGGTTGCAAGAAGCGTGTGGAAAAACCAAGGCGCAAAATAACTGCCCATGAACTGAGAAAAGTCAAGCGTGCAGCTGCCAAGATGCCACTTGCCACCAGTTTGGCCATATTTCAGAGCTGCAACATCACTGGAGTGCCCAACAGCACAAGGTGTGCAATACTCAGAGACATGGCCAAGGTAAGAAAGGCTGAAAGACGACCACCACTGAACAAGACACACAAGCTGAAACATCAAGACTGGGCCAAGAAATATCTCAAGACTGATTTTTCTAAGGTTTTATGGACTGATGAAATGAGAGTGAGTTTTGATGGGCCAGATGGATGGGCCCGTGGCTGGATTGGTAAAGGGCAGAGAGCTCCAGTCCGACTCAGACGCCAGCAAGGTGGAGGTGGAGTACTGGTTTGGGCTGGTATCATCAAAGATGAGCTTATGGGGCCTTTTCGGGTTGAGGATGGAGTCAAGCTCAACTCCCAGTCCTACTGCCAGTTTCTGTAAAACACCTTCTTCAAGCAGTGGTACAGGAAGAAGTCTGCATCCTTCAAGAAAAACATGATTTTCATGCAGGACAATGCTCCATCACACGCGTCCAAGTACTCCACAGCGTGGCTGGCAAGAAAGGGTATAAAAGAAGAAAATCTAATGACATGGTCTCCTTGTTCACCTGATCTGAACCCCATTGAGAACCTGTGGTCCATCATCAAATGTGAGATTTACAAGGAGGGAAAACAGTACACCTCTCTGAACAGTGTCTGGGAGGCTGTGGTTGCTGCTGCACGCAATGTTGATGGTGAACAGATCAAAACACTGACAGAATCCATGGATGGCAGGCTTTTGAGTGTCCTTGCAAAGAAAGGTGGCTATATTGGTCACTGATTTGTTTTTGTTTTGTTTTTGAATGTCAGAAATGTATATTTGTGAATGTTGAGATGTTATATTGGTTTCACTGGTAAAAATAAATAATTGAAATGGGTATATATTTGTTTTTTGTTAAGTTGCCTAATAATTATGCACAGTAATAGTCACCTGCACACACAGATATCCCCCTAAAACAACTAAAACTAAAAACAAACTAAAAACTACTTCCAAAAATATTTAGCTTTGATATTAATGAGTTTTTTGGGTTCATTGAGAACATGGTTGTTGTTCAATAATAAAATTAATCCTCAAAAATACAACTTGCCTAATAATTCTGCACTCCCTGTATACTGACAGGGAGTGTTCCACATGATTGGTGCATAGCAAATGTGGTGCCAATATTCAAAAAGGGGCAGAAAACAGATCCCGGAAACTATAGGCTGGTAAGTTTAACATCTGTTGTGGGTAAACTGAAGTTTTCCTAAGAGATGCTATCTTGGAGTACCTTAATGAAAATAAGCAAATAACGCCATATCAGCATGGCTTCATGAGGAATCGGTCATGTCAAAGTAATTGAATCAGTTTTTATGAGGAGTTAAGTTCTAGACTTGTCAGCGGCGAATCAATGGATGTCGTATATCTGGACTTCCCCAAAGCATTTGAAACTGTACCGCATGAAAGGATAGTATATAAAATAAGAATGCTTGGACTGGGAGAAAATGTCTGTATGTGGGTAAGAAACTGGCTGAGTGATAGAAAACAGAGAGTGGTTATTAATGGTACACACTCAGATTGGGTCACTGTCACTAGTGGGGTACCTCAGGGGTCTGTATTGGGCCCTATTCTCTTCAATATATTTATTAATGATCTTGTAGAAGGCTTGCACAGTAAAATAACATTTTTTGCAGACACTAAACTGTGTAAAGTAATTAACACGGAAGAGGACAGTATACTGCTACAGAGGGATCTGGATAGACTGGAGGCTTGGGCAGACAAATGGCAGATGAGGTTTAAAACTGACAAATGTAAGGTTATGCACATGGGAAGGAATAATGCAAGTCACCATAGATACTAAATGGTAAAACACTGGGTAACACGACATGGAAAAAGAACTAGGAATTTTAGTGAACAGCAAACTAAGCTGTAGAAACCAGTGTCAGGCAGCTGCTGCCAAGGCCAGTAAGATAATGGGTTGCATCAAAAGGGGCATAGATGCCCGTGATGAGAACATAGTCATACCACTTTACAAATCACTGGTGAGACCACACATGGAGTACTGTGTACAGTTCCTGTGAACAAGGCAGACATAGCAATGTTGGAGAGGGTTCAGAGAAGGGCAACTAAAGTAATAATTGGAATGGGGGGACTACAGTACCTGGAAAGATTATCAAAATTAGGGTTATTCACTGATGGGGGATCTAATAACTATGTATAAATATATCAGTGGTCAGTACAGAGATCTCTCCCATCATCTATTTTTCCCAGGACTGTGACGAGGGGACATCCTCTGCGTCTAGGGGAAAGAAGGTTTGTACACAAACATAGAAAAGGATTCTTTACGGTAAGAAAAGTAAGACTATAGAACTCTCTGCCTATGGAGGTGGTGATGGTGAGTTTGCTAAAATAATTCAAGAGGGGCCTGGATGTATTTCGGGAGTGTAATAATATTACAGGCTATAGCTACTAGAGATGGGTCGTTGATCCAGGATGTTATTCTGATTGCCTGATTGGAGTCGGGAAGGAATTTTTTTTCCCCTTAAGTGGGGAAAATTGGCTTCTACCTCAAAGTTGTTTATTTTTGCCTTCCTCTGGATCAACTTACAGGATAACAGGCCGAACTGGATGGACAGAGGGCTTTTTTCGGCCTTATAAACTATGTTACTATGTTACATAGTGCTCTTAGTAGAAATACGGCAGATCTATAAGTCCCTCCTATAGAGCCCCCAGTAGTAATAAGAATGCATATAATGTCCCCTGGATTAAAATACCCCTATAATAAAGTTTTCTACTTCCTGTTCTGAAAAACCTACGACTGAAATCTATAGAGAAGGAAAGAAGACAGATTGTTAACAAAGGAAAAAAGATAACCAAGAGTGTGCAGATTATTAGATGATAAAGGTATAATAGAGAATACCATATCAGTAGGAAATTGTAATAACTCATATCAATAAGTGTATTCAATTTTGTGCTGTTTTCCTACATCATTTGGGAAAGAGTATGAGGGAATCAGTTCCTAATAAACCAGGTTCGTTATAAATAGAGTTGAGGAAACTTGACTTTTAGCAGGATTGAGTTCAGGTTCCAGGTTTAAAAGGGTCATTCAATACCATAAACTGCCCCCTCCCCATGTGCGGGCCCCTCACAGGGAATATATTTACTCTGCTCCCTGCGCCGCTCCTGGTCGCTGCACCGCTGCTGCTTCTCCCCGCGCGCCGCTGAAAACATCCGGTGTCGGGGACAGGGGGGGGGAGAGCAGCCAATGGCAGACAGGGACGGGGGGCGAGCCTCCCTAGCGTCAGCCACGATGTTAGGGAGGCTCGTCCCCGTCCATGCCGCCATTGGCTGCTCCCCCCCCAACACCAGATGTTTTCATTGGCGCATGGGGAGAAGCAGCAGAGACTGTGCGGGGACCAGGAGCGGTGCAGGAAGCGGGATAAGTATATTCCCTGTGTGGGGCCCGGCACATCATAGGGGAGCAGTTTATGGTATTGGTAAACCCTTTAAGTGAATTACATAATAGATTACATTCTCACGGAATCCAAAACGTAATTCAATGCTGGCATGCCAAATGGAATGCCTTTAGAGGCATTCCGTTTTGCATGCCGTCATAAACAAGTGTATGGCCAGCAGAACAGAACCCTCTGAGCCAGCCATACACTTGTATTATGCGGCATGCTGCCATTGAATTATGTGATGGATTCTGTGAGAACGGAATCCATTAGGTGATTCACTTAAACTCGAACTTGAACCTGCCAAAAGGCAGGTTCGTTCAAATCTAGTTATCAAATTCCCAAAAATGTGTCTACCAGACGTGCCTGAAGCTTTTCAGCTTTGCTTTGGATGAATGAAGTAAAACAGTACACAGGCCATTTTACTGCACATGTCCGTGGATAAAAGCACAAGGGAAGAAGAATGATACATACATAACCCTAAGAGGAAGTGGGGAAGGGGGGGGGGGGGCTTGCCCTGATTGGTCCCCAGGCAGACAGACAGCCTGGATGAGCCAATTAGTGCTGTAGCAAGCAGGGGAGTACCCTAGCAGAACATCAGTGGCTGACAGGAAATTATCTTAGGTATAGTGTAGAGTCACAATCAGGCTTCTATTCTGTCAGGGACATTGAAAAGAAAGGCTAACATGAATAATTGTGCATAATAGGGAAAGGCAGGGTAAGCTGGCAGCAAGGGAGTGAGGAGCTAAGGCTGGGATACTGCCTTAATACTGTACCTGCAAGAGTATTTTTTTTTTTTTAATTTAAACAGAAATACAGCTTTACTTTTTTAACCGTTGATGTGGGGGGTGGGGATAAGCTCAATAAAACTGTAAAGCATGTGTTTTAAAATCCAGAGGGTAGCGTGAAGAGACCTGAAATGATAGTCCAGAATCTGGGACAGAGCATCTACAAACAATTCAATGTTTTTTGTTGTTTTTTTCTGGAAAATAGCAATACAAGTGTACAACACGTGTTTTACAATACAAATGGTATATTTTTAAATCTCAGTGAAAACACCTAAAATTAGTAGTCCAAAATCTGGGACAGGGCATCTCCAGACAGTACAAGTGTTTTTTGTTTTGCAAAAAAAAATAGCAAGATATTTGTACACCGTGTTTTTTACAATTCAGAGGGTATAATTTTTAATCTCAGTGAAAACCAAGGCCGTTGCTAGGTTAAAACATTCGGGGCCTGGGCCCCTGATTTTTTGTCCCAGGCCCCGAATGCCCTGCCTGCCTGCTAGATACAACTGTTTTGCCATCCACAGGACGGCAATACAATTGAATCTAATGCAGTGGAAGAGCTGAAGGACCTGTGGTGACATCACAGGTCATGTGACCAGTAAAACAGTCAGTGGTTGAGAAGGACCTGCGATGATGTCACCATCATGTCACCAGTGCAGGAGAGGGCAGCAGTGAAGAGGGAAAGAAGCTGAGGTGATGTCTGCTACATCAGGAGAGGTAAGTGAAGGGAGAGGCAGAGCAATGCTGGGAGTTGTGGTTATTTAACTAGGACTGTATGTTAGGGCTGAAGGGAGGGATTCTAATTACATGGAACTGTGTGTTTGAGGTGGCTGGGGAGGGGGTCATGTTATTTACATGGGACTGTATGTTGATAGTGGCTGTAGGAGGGAGTGATGTTATTTATATAGGACTGTATGTTGGAGGGGGCTGGGGCAGGGTGATGTTATTTACATGGGACTGTATGTTGAAGGAGGCTGTGGTAGGGGTTTATGTTATTTACATATGACTGAATGTTGGAGGGGGCTGGGGCAGGGGGATGTTATTTACATGGGACTGTATGTTGGAGGCGGCTGTGGGAGGGAGTGATGTTATTTACATGGGACTGTATGTCATAGGGGGCTTGGGGAGGGAGTGATGTTATTTACATCGGACTGAATGTTCAGGGGCAATGTTATTTATGTGGGACTGTATGTTGAAGGTAGCTGGTGGGGGGGAATTATGGTATTTACATGGGACTGAATGTTGAGGGGGGGATGTTTACATGGGAATACATGCTGGAGGCTTTTGGGGAGGGGGTGATATTATTTACTTGGGACTGTATGTTGAAGGTGGCTGGGGAGGAGGTGATGTTATTTACATGGGACAGTGTATTAGAGGGGGCTAGAGAGATGTTGTGATGTTATTTACATGGGACTGTATGGTGGAGGGAGGGAAATAGTGTTATTTACATGGGACTGTATGTTGGAGGGGGTGAAGGGAGGGGAGTGATGTTATTTACATAGAACTGTATTTTGGAGGGGGCAGGAGAGATGGTGTGATGTTATTTATATGGGACTGTATAGTGGAGGCGGGAATATAACAACAGGGGGCACTGCAAATCCAGGGGACATTATAGGCGTTCCTATTACTACTGGGGGCTCTATATAAGGGACTTATAGATCCGCATTATTTCTACTAAGAGCACTATGGGGGATGTATTACTACTGAGGGGTCTGTAGAGAGCTTTATTACCACTGGGGGAACAATAGGGGGCCTTATTTGTACTGGCGACTCTGTGAGGGTATCATTAATACTAGAGGGCTCTTCTACTAATGGGGGCACTCTTGGGGAGCATTATCATGGTTGGGGGCACTGTAGGGGGCAGTATTACTATAATGGCACAAATTTTTCTTCAGGATAGTATCTGGGGGTTTTGGGGGGCACAGCGAGCAGCAGGATAACACTGTTGGGACTCCAGGTTGGGGGATGATGATAGAAATGTGAGGAAGCTAAGATGTCTGTGTGTCACACTCTGCAGAGACAAGGCGGCTGAGAGAAGTTGTACGGACCAAATGGAGAAGATGATGACAGAGTAGATCTACATCCGAGGAGACGTCACCTGGGAGGCTCTGGATGTGAGAGGTATGTGCTGCTGTATAGCAAGTACAGCAAAATGCGGTATGTGGGGGAGGGGGGACGACTTAGAGAACTGGGCCATATACATTGGGGCTTGGGCCCCAGATCTTTTGAGACTCTAGCAACGCCCCTGGTGAAAACACTAAATTATAGTCCAAAGGTTGGATATAATTTCCTTGTGTGTTGTTGGCTTAATTTTACGTGGTCCTTCAACTACAGCAGACAGGGTCTAAATCTAAATCATTTATACTGTTTTACTTTTTTACTGTTGTAATCCCCATTTAGTATGTGTTGCACAATTTACAACGCAGTCCAGTGCACATCTTGCATGATGTATGCAGTCCTGGAACAGCCGTTCGAGGGTGTATATCTTTGTTCTAGATGTGAGCAAATTACCCGTTTGGAATCGCAGATCGAGTCTCTAAATGGGCAAGTTGCAACACTGAGAGGCATTCATAATTTGCAAAAGAGTTTGCTTCTCACCGAGCAAGCACTCTTTGGGGTAGATGAGGGGGAGGGTGACAGAGAGGAGGCTGAGGAAAGTGAGGTAGCTAGCTGGGTAAAAGTTAGAAAGCGGGGTAGAGGGAAGAGTGCCAGGGAGGCTAGCCCTGATCTGACACACCCCAACAAGTTTGCACGTTTGGCAGATGAGGGGGATGTCAGTCCGGGGACGGCACTGCTGCAGCCAGACACTTCCTCTGCCAGTCAGGGCAATGTCAGCTCCAGTAAGCAGGGAACCAGGAGAGCAGGGCAGGCCAGACAGGTGCTGGTAGTGGGAGACTCCATTATTAGGGGAACAGATAGGGAAATCTGTCACAAAGACCGTGATCGCCGAAAAGTGTGCTGTCTTCCTGGCGCTAGAGTTCGACACATCGCGGATCGGGTTGACAGATTACTGGGAGGGGCTGGAGACGATCCAGCGGTCATGGTCCATATCGGAACCAATGACAAAGTTAGAGGTAGGTGGAGAGTCCTTAAAAATGATTTCAGGGATTTAGGTCAAAAGCTGAGGGCAAGGACCTCTAAGGTAGTATTTTCCGAAATACTGCCTGTACCACGAGCCACACAAGAAAGGCAATGGGAGATTAGGGAGATTAACAAGTGGCTCAAGAACTGGTGTAGGATGGAGGGGTTTGGGTTCCTGGAGAACTGGGCCGATTTTTCTATCGGCAACAGGCTCTATCGTAGGGACGGGCTGCACCTCAATGGGGAAGGGGCAGCTGTGCTGGGGAGAAAGATGGCTAGAAGGTTGGAGGAGTGTTTAAACTAGGGACTGGGGGGGAGGGTCATTACGTTATAGGAGGGGAAGATAGTGCAGATAGAGACCGGGGGCAAGGTAATAAGAATGGGGGAGGAATGGAAGGAGGGACTAGAACAATTCAGAAGGAAAGGTGTAGGGTAAAAAATATACATAAACCTCTCAAATGTATGTATACTAATGCCAGAAGCCTGACTAATAAAACTGGTGAACTGGAATTAGTGATGTGTGAGGAGGACTATGACATAGTGGGAATAACTGAGACATGGCTGGATGATAGCTATGACTGGGCAGTTAATGTACAAGGTTACAGTCTGTTTAGAAAGGATCATCAAAACCGGAGAGGGGGAGGGGTCTGCCTTTATATAAAGTCCTGTCTAAAGCCCACAGTCCGAGAAGATATAAGTGAGGGACATGAACATGTGGAGTCACTATGGGTAGAGATACATGGAGCTAAAAACAACAATAAATTACTAATAGGAGTTTACTATAAACCACCTAATATACCAGAGTCCACAGAAAATCTACTACTAAACGAGATAGACGAGGCGGCAAATCATAATGAGGTGGTTATTATGGGGGACTTCAACTACCCAGATATAGACTGGGAAACTGAAACTTGTATATCTCATAAGGGAAACAGGTTCGTGGCTATAACCAAAGACAATTACCTCTCCCAACTGGTTCAGGACCCGACTAGAGGGACAGCCATACTGGACTTAGTATTATCCAATAGACCTGACAGAACAACAGACGTGCAGGTCGGGGGACACCTGGGAAATAGTGACCATAAAGTAATAACCTTCCAATTATCATTCAAAAGAGCGTTTCTACAGGGAGGAACAAAAATACCAAACTTCAAAAAAGCTAAATTTAGCCAACTAAGAGAGGCCATAGGCCAAACTAACTGGGACAAAGTCCTCACAAATACAGACACAAAATGGGATATCTTTAAAAACATCCTAAAAACTCATTGTCAGAGGTACATACCGTATGGTAATAAAAGGTTAAGGAACAAAAAGAAACCAATGTGGATAAATAGAACTGTAAAGAAAGCAATAAATGACAAAAAGAAAGCATTTAAAACACTAAAACAGGAGGGTTGCACGGAAGCACTGAAAAACTATAAGGAAAAAAATAGAACAAATAAAAGCGGCCAAACTAGAGACCGAGAGATTAATTGCCAAAGAGAGTAAAACCAACCCTAAAATGTTCTTCAATTATATAAATGTTAAAAAGTATAAATCTGAAGGAGTCGGCCCTTTAAAGAGTAATGAGGGGGGAGTCGCAGAGAGCGACGAGGAGAAAGCAAAGCTGTTAAATATTTTTTTCTCCAATGTATTCACTGAGGAAAATAAATTGTCAGATGACATGCAGAATGCAAAAATAAATTCCCCATTAAAAGTGTCCTGTCTGACCCAGGAAGAAGCACATCAGCGGCTTAAAAAGATTAAAATAGACAAATCGCCAGGACCGGATGGCATACACCCCCGTATCCTAAAGGAATTAAGTAATGTCATAGCCAGACCCTTATTTCTGATATTTGCAGACTCTATACTGACAGGGAATGTCCCACAGGATTGACGCGTGGCATATGTGGTGCCAATATTCAAAAAGGGGCCAAAAACAGAGCCTGGAAACTATAGGCCGGTAAGTTTAACATCTGTTGTGGGTAAACTGTTTGAAGGTTTTCTGAGAGATGCTATATTAGAGCATCTCAACGGAAATAAGCAAATAACGCCATATCAGCATGGCTTCGTGAGGGATCGGTCATGTCAAACTAATTTAATCAGTTTCTATGAGGAGGTAAGTTCTAGACTTGACAGCGGCGAATCAATGGATGTCGTATATCTGGACTTCTCCAAAGCATTTGACACTGTACCGCATAAAAGGTTAGTATATAAAATGAGAATGCTCGGACTGGGAGAAAACATCTGTATGTGGGTAAGTAACTGGCTGAGTGATAGAAAACAGAGGGTGGTTATTAACGGTACACATTCAGATTGGGTCACTGTCACTAGTGGGGTACCTCAGGGGTCAGTATTGGGCCCTATTCTCTTCAATATATTTATTAATGATCTTGTAGAAGGCTTGCATAGTAAAGTATCAATTTTCGCAGATGACACTAAACTGTGTAAAGTAATTTACACTGAAGAGGACAGTATACTACTACAGAGGGATCTGGATAGATTGGAGGCTTGGGCAGATAAGTGGCAGATGAGGTTTAACACTGATAAATGTAAGGTTATGCACATGGGAAGGAAAAATGCAAGTCACCCGTACATACTAAATGGTAAAACACTCGGTAACACTGACATGGAAAAGGATCTAGGAATTTTAATAAACAGCAAACTAAACAGCAAAAACCAGTGTCAGGCAGCTGCTGCCAAGGCCAACAAGATAATGGGTTGCATCAAAAGGGGCATAGATTCCCGTGATATGAACATAGTCCTACCACTTTACAAATCGCTAGTCAGACCACACATGGAGTACTGTGTACAGTTCTGGGCTCCTGTAAACAAGGCAGACATAGCAGAGCTGGAGAGGGCCCAGAGGAGGGCAACTAAAGTAATAACTGGAATGGGGCAACTACAGTACCCTGAAAGATTATCAAAATTAGGGTTATTCACTTTAGAAAAAAGACGACTGAGGGGAGATCTAATTAATATGTATAAATATATCAGGGGTCAGTACAGAGATCTATCCCATCAGCTATTTATCCCCAGGACTGTGACTGTGACGAGGGGACATCCTCTGCGTCTGGAGGAAAGAAGGTTTGTACACAAACATAGAAGAGGATTCTTTACGGTAAGAGCAGTGAGACTATGGAACTCTCTGCCTGAGGAGGTGGTGATGGTGAGTACAATAAAGGAATTCAAGAGGGGCCTGGATGTGTTTCTAGAGCGTAATAATATTACAGGCTATAGCTACTAGAGAGGGGTCGTTGATCCAGGGAGTTATTCTGATTGGAGTCGGGAAGAAATTTTTTATTCCCCTAAAGTGGAGAAAATTGGCTTCTACCTCACAGGGTTTTTTGCCTTCCTCTGGATCAACTTGCAGGATAACAGGCCGAACTGGATGGACAAATGTCTTTTTTCGGCCTTATGTACTATGTTACTATGTTACTATGTAAAATCTCCACACAGTTAAAGGATTTCTCAGTTTTGGGAAAATAGAAATACAAGTGCACAATGCATGTTTTACAAGGCAGAGGGTAGCGTTTTAACTCTAAGCGAACATGAAATAGTAGTCATACAGTCTTGTGAAAAAATTAGGACACCCTTTGAAAGCATGTGGTTTTTTGTAACATTTTTAATAAATGGTTATTTCATCTCCGTTTCAACAATACAGAGAGATTAAAGTAATCCGACTAAACAAAGAAAACTGAAGAAAAGTCTTTTCAAGATCTTCTGTAAATGTCATTCTACAAAAATGCCTATTCTAACTGAGGAAAAAGATAGGACACCCTTGCCCCTAATAGCGAGTGTTACCTCCTTTGGCTGAAATAACTGCAGTGAGACGGTTCTTGTAGCCATCTACCAGTCTTCGACATCGGTCTGAGGAAATTTTACCCCACTCCTCAATGCAGAACTTTTTCAGCTGTGAGATGTTTGAGGGGTTTCTTGCACGTACAGCCCTTTTCAAGTCACCCCACAGCATCTCAATGGGATTCAAATCTGGACTTTGACTTGGCCATTCCAGGACTCTCCATTTCTTCTTTTTCAGCCAATCTTTGGTTGATTTACTAGTATGTTTTGGGTCATTGTCATGTTGCATGGTCCAGTTCCGCTTCAGCTTTAATTTTCTAACTGATGGTCTCACATGTTCTTCAAGCACCTTCTGATACACAGTAGAATTCATCGTGGATTCTATGATGGTGAGCTGACCAGGTCCTGCTGCAGCAAAGCAGCCCCAAACCATGACACTTCCACCTCCATGCTTCACAGTTGGTATGAGGTTCTTTTCTTGGAATGCTGTGTTTGGTTTACGCCAAACATGTCCTCTGCTGTTGTGTCCAAATAATTCAATTTTGGACTCATCTGTCCAAAGAACATTATTCCAGAAGTCCTGGTCTTTGTCAACTTTATCGCTGGCAAATGTCAGTCTGGCCTCGATGTTTCTCTTGGAAAGCAAAGGTTTCCTCCTTGCACACCTCCCATGCAAGTTAAACTTGTACAGTCTCTTTCTGATTGTAGAGGCATGTACTTCTACATCAACAGTAGCCAGAGCCTGCTGTAGTTCTCGAGATGACACTTTAGGGTTTTTGGATACCTCTTTTAGCATCTTGCGGTCTGCTCTTGGGGTGAACTTGCTGGGGCGACCAGTCCTGGGCATGTTGGCAGTTGTTTTGAAAGCCCTCCACTTGTAGACTATCTTCCGGACAGTGGAATGGCTGATTTCAAAATCTTTTGAGATCTTTTTAAATCCCTTCCCAGACTCATAGGCTGCTACAATCTTTTTTCTGAAGTCCTCTGACAGCTCTTTTGCTCTCACCATGGTGCTCACTCTCACTTCAACAGTCAGGAGCACACCAAACTAAATGTCTGAGGTTTAAATAGGGCAAGCCTCATTCAACATGCAGAGTAACGATCTACTAATTATGTGCACCTGGTGTGATATACCTGTGTGAGATCTGAGCCAATTTAAGAGGGAATACATGTGAGGGTGTCCTATCTTTTTCCTCAGTTAGAATAGGCATTTTTGTAGAATGACATTTACAGAAGATCTTGAAAAGACTTTTCTTCAGTTTTCTTTGTTTAGTTGGATTACTTTAATCTCTCTGTATTGTTGAAACGGAGATGAAATAACCATTTATTAAAAATGTTACAAAAAACCACATGCTTTCAAAGGGTGTCCTAATTTTTTCACATGACTGTAAATCTAGGACACAGCATCTCCAGACAGTTCAAGAGTTTTTTTTGTTTGACAAAAATAGTGTGCAACGTGTCTTTTTCAATCTAGAGGGAAGAGTTTTAAATCATAGTGTCGAAATTGATGCAAATGAGCTTTTAACAAGCTCTGCCTCTGATGCCACCAGATGTAAGGCAGCTATCATATAATTAAGTGTTCCACCCTTTAAATAGGCTTTGACTCATGACTCAGATATTAAATAAGCCAGCATTTCATCTATAGACAGCTGTTTCGGGGTGATTGCCCCTCATCAGTGCAGAGCAAAGAGTACTGGCTTAACTGGGTGAGAGGCCTGAGTCAGAAATTGGGGGGTACTATCTCTCCATAAAGCATTCTCTCCCCAAGAAGAGATAGTGCCCCCGAAATCATAGTGAAACATTGTAAATATTAGCCAAAAATCTGGGACAGGGCATCTACACAGTTCCAGTGTTTTATTTTTGGTTTTTTTGCAATATTTTTAAATATTCAAATGAAAACACTGTAAATAGTGGTCTGAAATCTGTGACCGGGCATTTCCATACCAAAAATAGCAATACAAGTGTGTTATGTTTTTTTTTTTTTAAGAAATAGTACACAACAATTGTTTTACTGTACAGAGGGTAGCACTTGAAATCTCTGAGTGAAAACATTGTAAATATTAGGCAGAAATCTGTGACATGGAATCTCCAAACTTTTATTTTGTAAAAATAGCAATATAAGTGTGCAACACGTGTATTATAATACAGAGGGTAGGGTTTTGAATCACTAAGTGAAAACACTGTAAAAAGTAGGTCAAACTTTTTTTTACAAGTCAAGTCTAGACATTTCAAGTGGTTGTTTTTGGGGGGGGAAATAGCAAGGCAAGTGTGCAACACATGTTTTACAATACAGTGGGTAGAGTTTTTAATCTGAGTGAAAACATCGTAAATAGTAGCCTGAAATCTATAACAGGGTATCTCCAGGCAGTTCAAGTGTTTGTGTATTTTGAGGGAAACAAGCACCAACAATATGAAACCACACAAATAATCCAAATTCATCCTTTATTCATTATTTAATCATGGTTAAAAAAAAAAAAAAATCACAATTAAGACCCCAAAAATGCAGTTTGGACTCAAATCAGACAAAAACACTTCCTGGGGAACCAGGTCAGTATATATTCCACAATCCCTAATATAGAAGCTATAATAGGGGTGAAAATATTGCACAGTACCCGCAGTTTGTTCTAATACCTAATGACAGTAGCAGCACTAATAACAGTAAAGTGTATACAGTTGCAAGAAAAAGTATGTGAATTCTTTGGAATGATATGGATTTCTGCACAAATTGGTCATTAAATGTGATCTGATCTTCATATAAGTCACAAGCAGACTGTGATTTACTTCTATGCTTTGGGTCATTGTCCTGTTGCAACACCCATCTTCTGTTGAGCTTCAGCTGGTGGACAGATGGCCTTAAAGAGGACCTTTCACCTGGAAAAACATTGCGAACTAAGTATCATTACATATACAGTGGCGCCCAGGGATTTCACTGCACTTACTATTATCCCTGGGCGCAGCTCCGTTCGGCCGCTGTGCCCTCCGGTATCTTCGCTCACTTGGTTATAGTAGGCGGAGACTGCCTTTGTTCTGCTGGGCGTCTCCTCCTCCTAGGCTGTAGCACTGGCCAATCGCAGCGCAGAGCTCTCAGCCTGGGAGAAAAAAACTCCCAAGCTGTGAGCTCTGTGCTGCGATTGACCAGCTCTACAGCCTAGGAGGAGGAGACGCCCAGCAGAACAAGGGCAGACTCCGCCTACTATAACCAAGTCTCCATAAGACTCCGCCTACTATAACCAAGTGAGCGAAGATACCGGAGGACATCGCGGCCGAACGGAGAGGTGCCCAGGGATAATAGTAAGTGAAGTGAGATCCCTGGGCGCCGCTGTATATGTAATGATACTTAGTTCGCAATGTTTTTCCAGGTGAAAGGTCCTCTTTAAGTTCTCCTGCAAAATGTCTTGATAAACTTGGGAATTCATTTTTCCTTTGATGACAGCAATTCGTCCAGGCCCTGACGCAGCAAAGCAGCCCCAAACCATGATGCCCCCACCACCATACTTCACAGTTGGGATGGGGTTTTGATGTTGGTGTGCTGTGCCTCTTTTTCTCCACACATAGTGTTGTGTGTTTCTTCCAAACAACTCAACTTTGGTTTCATCTGTCCACAGAATATTTTGCCAGTACTGCTGTGGAACATCCAGGTGCTCTTGTGCAAACTGTAAACGTGCAGCAATGTTTTTTTTGGACAGCAGTGGCTTCTTCTGTGGTATCCTCCAATGAAATCAATTCTTGTTTAGTGTTTTACGTATCGTAGATTCGCTAACAGGGATGTTAACATATGCCAGAGACTTTTGTAAGTCTTTAGCTGACACTCTAGGATTCTTCTTCACCTCATTGAGCAGTATGCGCTGTGCTCTTGCAGTCATCTTTACAGGACAGCCACTCCTAAGGAGAGTAGCAGCAGTGCTGAACTTTCTCCATTTATAGACAATTTGTCTTACTGTGTGGACTGAGGAACAACAAGGCTTTTGGAGATACTTTTATAACCCTTTCCAGCTTTATGCAAGTCAACAATTCTTATTCGTAGGTCTTCTGAGAGCTGTGTTGTGTGAGGCATCCTTCACATCAGGCAATGCTTCTTGTGAAAAGCAAACCCAGAACTGGTGTGTTTTTTTATAGGGCAGGGCAGCTGTAACCAACACCTCCAATCTCATCTTATTGATTAGACTCCAGTTGGCTGACACCTCACTCCAATTAGCTCTTATAGATGTCAATAGTCTAGGGGTTCACATACTTTTTCCACCTGCACTGTGAATGTTTACATGGTGTGTTCAATAAAAACATGGTAACATTTAATTCTTTGTGTGTTATTAGTTTAAGCAGACTGTGATTGTCTATTGTTGTGACTTAGATGAAGATCACATCACATTTTATGACCAATTTGTACAGAAATCCATAAAATTCTAAAGGGTTCACATACTTTTTCTTGCAACTCTATGTACCAAAAGTTGCAAGAATAGTCTGCATAAAGTTAACAGTCATCAAGTTAGAACGCCACATGTGCATGGCGATCACATACCGACAATGCATATCCATAAGAACATTATATAAAGTGCAATTGGAGTAGCATCACAAGAAAAGGATATACAAACAGATGCACAATTGTAGTGGATACAGACCAAGTGACCCACAGGGTGAACAGCCACCCCGATGTACGTTTCGCCCAGCTTCTTCCTGGGGGTGCACATATTTGCCTCCTCCATGGACATGCCCAGCCAACAGCAACAGGGCACATTGTCACTCCCACTCCCCCTCCTTCCTATCACATTCCTCTGGCTGTCAGCCTGCCAAATCCAACTGGACAAGGTGATCAGCAACAATGGCCAAAACATAGTGGCTGTGCTGAATCTTGGCCACATAACACATGCT
Source organism: Bufo bufo (assembly GCF_905171765.1). Classification (NCBI taxonomy): domain Eukaryota; kingdom Metazoa; phylum Chordata; class Amphibia; order Anura; family Bufonidae; genus Bufo; species Bufo bufo. The sequence continues at coordinate 43,219,496 of NC_053397.1, read as the reverse complement.
CCCGGCATGACGCATGTTATCAACTCATTTGTGTAATGCTTTTTTTAAAAGTACAATGGATTGCGCAAGGTGCTGCCAATGTCCAGGAGACTGTCCAATGATTTTAGCCATTCTTATATGGCGAGGAACGCTCTCCTTGACTTGCAGCAGCAGAGTATTTTAATGGTGACCCCTATGCCCACTTGCTTATGTAGTGACAGGTGCAGCATTGACATCAAGTAGTCTAATGATTACTGGATAGCCATGCTTTTAGACCCTCACTGTCAAGCAAAAACAGAAGAATGTTTTCTTCTTTCCGAAAGGGAGACCAAATTACATTATTACCAGGAAATACTGTGTACGCAGCTTGCTGCAGCTTTTGGCAGCTTTTGGCCAGCAGATGGCGTGTCTGCAATAGAGGCCCCACTGTGCCCTTCCCTAGAGTTATCCACCCCCACAACTAGCAGAAGCTGCAGTCGCAACACAGCAGCCAGTTCAGTCTCCTCAACCTAATGGAGCAGTTTATTCATGTGCCGCATCAGACTGAGGCAAATCAGCAAGCAGAGATCTCCCGCCTCAATGCCCAGGTTCAGGCCTACCTACACTCTGGCCTGTCTTCAGCACATAATCTGTTCCCTGACCCCATGGACTTCTGGGAAGGCAGATTAGAACAGTGTCCTGAACTGGCCCAGTATGCCCTGTCTTCTTTCTTGCCCAGCCTCCAGTATCATCTCAAAGAGGGTTTTCAGCACCGCAGGGGCCTGGTGACACCCAAATGGACCAAGTTGTCCTCTTCCAAGTGTCCAGAACATCACTTTTGTCAAAATGAACAAGACTGGATTTGGGAAGATTTTCTCACTCCTCCAGCTGAGGCCGATGAATAGATCTGTCATTGCAGTCTGCTTGCTTGCCTTCCTGCTTACCATCATGTTGCCTGCCTGCCATCATTTTCCATACAGCTGCTGCCACCATCATGCCACTAGTGCTGTTGACCTGTCAACATGTACCATATGGCTTCTGCTGCTGCCTCCATCATGTCACTTCCACCATAATGTCACAAAGATATATGTTTTAATGTTTTTTTGGTTCTCATTTTACAAGTTGGTACCATCCGATAAGTGTCTACAGATTTAGATTTTCAGTGGTCCCGCTGTGCAGCCCACAGACTGCAGGTTTTACATTATTTTGATTTATTCAGGGTTTTGAGTGGACCAATTGAGCTTCACTAAGTGATTGTTTATCTCAATAGCTTTTCATTGGCTGTCCACACACTACCTGTAATCAAGGGAACATGTCCTTATTATTTTTGGTGACTGAATGATCTGTCTCTTGTACACTTCATAACGGGATATTTAGGATTTTTAACTAAAAGTTACTTTTTAACGCTGTTTCTTTCAGTGACCTGCTTTCTGCCTCTGCAGCGTCAATCAGCCAAATCATTTTTCAGTGAGCTTTCCTTGTTGTGCAGCCCTAACCAAAAGCGAATTGTACCTCTAGTTATAAAATAAAAAGGTGCAAGATTTTGCCAAATAATCATCTTTCTTAATCTATTACAAAGGTATTTTACTATTTTAAAGGGAGAGGTAGCTGTAGGGTCTGGGGTCTGAATTTAATATAGGAAACCAGCCAATCTCGTAAACAATGGAGCAATTCAGAGAAGACAAAAATCCAAATATACATGTGTATATCTGACATAAAATATGAATAAATGTAGTAATAATATTGTTACATGAACGCTGACCAAATAATATTTAACGTATCGGAAGGACGAGGTGCAAAATGTGCTAAATGAGCCCATTGTAGTCTTAAGACGATGGCAGCATTGAAAGCTTGCCTCATGCAGTATGTATATATTATAAAATAAATACAATAAATTTATGATCTTAAACAAACGAGTAGTCTGGCAGTACATCCACGTTTACTGTTAAACTGGTTCTTTGTTTTTCTTTGCTAGAGGCAAAACTTTTTGGATCTGGTGCAAATGCATCTTCTGCCCCATGAATGTCTTGTCATTGATGCAGAACAGTCTGCATCTCAGGATAAACTTCTTGTACATAAATTATTAATATATAGAGAGAGTTTCAGCTAAATTTACTCATATTGTATGATACAATTTGGAAATGTTTTGGATTCAGTAGTTTAAACTCCACATCACTTCAAGCAAAAAGTGTTACTTTAGCCTGAGACAATCATAGTAATAAGACACACTCAAGCCTGATAAGCAGTACATAAATTACATAGTTATATAGTCAATACAGTTTAAAAAACACATAGGTCCATCAAGTTCATCCAAGGGATAGGAGAGGATGTGAATTTTAGAAAAGGGGAGTGAGACCCAGACTTTTACATATTTTCATTAGGCACACAGCTGTTGAATGGGTCTGCAGTCTGGGAGATACAGTGCATTGCAGGACGCAGGTAGGGATTACTGAGTGCTTCCGTGGGTTTACTATCCGTGCCTCCACATCGCAAAAAAGTAGTGCATGCACTACTTTTTTGCAGTGCGGACTGTCGGATGCGGATCGCGGACCCAATTCAATTGAATGTGTGTGCTTTCGCAGACGGTGGCCACACGGTCGGTGGCCATGCATTGTGGACCGCAATTTGCAGTCCGCAGCACAGGCCCGGCCAGCATATGTTCGTGTGCATGAGGCTTTAATGTTATTTTCTTCAGTAAGGAAGCATTGACGTCTTTGGAGACTAAACTTTTTCTTCTCCAGATGAAGGTAGTGCCACCTTGTCTTTTGAGGGAATTTTACATGGAACAGCTCTTCACTATATTTTTTGTATGGCCCAGTTACTATAGGGGCACATGGTTGTGGTAATTGCCACAGTAACTACAGTACACTGTGATGAACACATTGTGATGATTTCAGGATACATGATATGTGGTGGGCACAAAAGTTTTTTAAATTAGGAGTGCATGTTACTACTTTCTTGGCATTATTATTATAATTTAACCATTATACAAAGAGGTATCTCCAAAGGAAAATAACCATCTCGCTAGCGCCACCTTGTAAAAGTGGCTCCCTAGGAGTCAAAATCTGACTTAATGGTTATCTTCCTTGGGAGACACCGCTTTGCATATTCCTTTCCCATGGAGCATTGCCATTAAGTCTCCATATCCTGTAGTACTTCCAGTAAGTCTCTATATAGGACTGGTCTCTATATACTTAAATATCACTTTTTTAAAAATATATTCCCAAATATCTTTCATTATTTATAATGGTTCTTTTGGTCTGGGGAGAAATCATTAGATTAAATAAAATGTCCACTGTCCTAATCACACAGGGGATAACTGGCTTTCACTGTGTTAAAGAGCCATAACTGGAGCTCGCAGGGAGCTTTGCACTTGGGATTCCTGTGTTCAGACTCTTAAATAAGGCTCCACAGTGTTTTTGTAGCTGGTCTCCCAAGATCAGCTATTGTTTTGTTTGAGTAGTCTCTAAGGCATTGCTCCCGGTTAGCCAGAATCCTATTCCACACTGATGAGGGGCAACACCCTGAAACAGCTGTCTCTGGATGAATAACTGGCTTAGGTCTTCCCCTGTCACATACCTAAGGCTTGTAAAAGAGCTGGATCCTGACTTGGGATCCCCTTACTATTGTGGATCTGGCATTCTCTATAATAGGGACACCCCTTCCTTTGAGGGATATCTGGCTTTCACTGTGTTGAAGACCCATAACTGGGGCTCCACGGTTATTTTGCATCTTACTAGAGATGAGCAAATTTCTCAAAAATTTAATTTGGTCGCTTCGCCAAATTTTCCAAACAGATTAGATCCGAATTTATTTGTGGCGAATCTCGTTAAAAAACAGCTATTTCCTGAGCTGGCAGCAGCATAAGGAGACAAAAAAGTGGCTTAGTGACAGAGAAGGGGAGATGGCAGCAGCATAAGGAGAGCACAGAGTGGCCCAGTAACACAGTGGTGAGCTGGCAGCAGCATGAGGAGACCACAGAGTGGTAAGCTGGCAGCAGCATAAGCAGACCACAGAGTAGTGAAATGGCAGCAGCATGAGGAGAAAACAGAGTGGCCCAATGACAGAAAGTTGAGGTGGCAGCAGCATGAGTAGCCAAACAGGGTGAGGTGGCAGCAGCAGGAGGAGACCAAAGAGTGGCCCAGTGACATAGTAGTGAGCTGGCAGCAGCATAAGGAGAACACAGAGTGGCCCAGTGACAGAGTAGGGAGGTGGCAGCATCATGAAGAGACCACAGAGTGGTGAGGTGGCAGCAGCATAAGGAGACCACAGAGTGGTGAGGTGGCAGCAGCATGAGGAGACCACAGAGTGACCCAGTGACACAGTGGTGAGCTGGCAGCAGCATGAGGAGACCACAGAGTGGCCCAATGACAGAATTATGAGGTGGCAACAGCTTGAGGAGACCACAGAGGGTGAGGTGGCAGCAGCATATGGAGACCACAGAGTGGGCCAGTGACATAGTGGTGAGCTGGAAGCAGCTTGAGGAGGCCATAGAGTAGTGAGGTGGCAGAAGTATGAGTAGACCACAGAGTGGTGAGGCGGCAGCAGCATAAGGAGATCACAGAGTGGCCCAGTGACAGAGTGGGTAGGTGGCAGCAGCATGAGGAGACCAAAGAGTGGCCCAGTGACAGAGTGGCCCAGTGACAGAGTGGCCCAGTGACAGAGTAGCCCAGTGACAGAGTAGTGATCTGGCAGCAGTATGAGGAAACCTCAAAGTGGTGAGGTGGCAGCAGCATGAGGAGACCACGGATTGTCCCACTGACATAGTGGTGAGCTGGAAGCAGCATGAAGAGACCACAGAGTGGTGAGGTGGCAGCAGCATGAGACCACAGAGTGACCCAGTGACAGAGTGTTGAGGTGGCAGCAGCATGAGTATACCAAAGAGTGGCCCAATGACAGAGTGGGGAGGTGGCAGCAGCATGAGGAGTCCACAGAGTGGTGAGGTGGCAGCAGCATGAGGAGACCACAGAGTGACCTAGTGACACAGTGGTGAGCTGGCAGCAGCATGAGGAGACCACAGAGTGGCCCAATGACAGAATTTTGAGGTGGCAGCAGGTTCAGGAGACCACAGAGGGCGAGGTGACAGCACCATAAGGAGACCACAGAGTGGCCCAGTGACATAGTGGTGAGCTGGAAGCAGCTTGAGGAGACCATAGAGTGGTGAGGTGGCAGAAGCATGAGTAGACCGCAGAGTGGTGAGGTGGCAGCAGCATGAGGAGACCACAGAGTGGCCCACTGACATAGTGGTGAGCTGGAAGCAGCTTGAGGAGACCATAGAGTGGTGAGGTGGCAGCAGCATGAAGAGACCACAGAGTGGTGAGGTGGCAGCAGCATGAGTATGCCAAAGAGTGGCCCATTGACAGAGTGGGGAGGTGGCAGCAGCATGAGGAGACCACAGAGTGGTGAGGTGGCAGCAGCATGAGGAGACCACAGAGTTGCCAAGTGACATACTGGTGAGCTGGCAGCAGCATGAGGAGATTACAGAGTGGTGAGCTGGCATCAGCATGAGGAGACCACAGAGTGGCCCAGTGACATAGTGGTGAGCTGACAGCAGCAGCATAAAGAGACCACAGAGTGAGGAGGTGGCAGCAGCATGAGGAGATCACAGAGTGGCCCAGTGACAGAGTGTTGAGGTTAGGTGCATTGATGGGGGTCTCAAAAAATCTGGGGGCCAAGCCCTAATGAATATGGCCCAGTTCTTTAAGTTGCCGATCCCCCACCCTCCCCGTGCACACCGCATTTTGCTGTACTTGCTATACAGCAGCACATACCTCTCACATCCAGTGCCTCCCAGGTGATGTCTTCTCCGATGTAGATCTTCTCCATTTGGTCTGTATAACTTCTCTCAGCCTCCTTGTCTTTGCAGAGGGTGACACACAGACATCTTAGCTTCCTCACATTTCTATCAACATCCCCCAACCTCGAGTCCCCACAGTGTTATCCTCCTGCTCGCTGTGCGCCCCAATACTCCCAAATACTATGCTGAAGAAATATGAGCGCTCCCATAGTAATAGTGCTTCTCATAGTCCCACCAATAGTAATTCCCTTATAGAATGCCCTAATTAGTAATACTGCCCCCTACAGTGCCCCCAACAGTAATATAATGCTCCCCAAGAATGCCCCTATTAGTAATACTGCCTCCTACAGTGCCCCCAACCGTGATAATGCTCCCCAAGAGTGCCCCCATTCATAGAAGACCCCTCCAGTATTAATAATACCCTCACAGAGCCCCAAGTAGAAATAAGGCCCCCTATTATTCCTCCAGTGGTAATAAAGCTATCTACAGACCCCTCAGTAGTAATAAGGCCCCCCTTTTGAATCCAGAGGGAAAAAAGCTGTCTGGTTTGAGAGCTGCACTTATACAAGCAGACAAACAACGCAAGTTTGTGAGCGTTCGCGTGTTTGATTGATTTCAAGTGTGTATTTGTATTAAGTGTGTGACTTTAGATCATGTGAGGGAGTATCTGTGAGAGCTGAATTATTTGTGTGTGTTGCTGAGTGGCTGTGCCTGACTTTATTGTACTCTTTACCAAGTCAGAGCAGTGTAGTCTAGTTTATACACTGTGACTTGCTTTTGCTGCCAGGTTTCTTTAATAGCAGCTCAGAGTATACTGTAATTACATTTCTTTATTTCTTTATTTTTTTTCTCTTCCTTCTCCAGGGTGTTACACAGGTAAGTAATTAGGGTGTGGCTACTGGCTAGCTAATTAGGAGAAGTTAAATAGCCATCTTGAGGGCATCTCATTTCTTTGAATTCAGAGGAAAAAAAGTAGCCTGGTTTGAAAGCTGCACTTATACAAGCAGACAAACAACACGAGTTTGCGAGCATTAGCGTGTTTGATTTCAAGTGTGTGTTTGTATTTAGGCTACTTTCACACTGGCACTTTGGCTTTCCGTTTGTGAGATCCGTTCAGGGCTCTCACAAGCGGTCCAAAACGGATCAGTTTTGCCCTAATGCATTCTGAATGGAAAAGGATCCGCTCAGAATGCATTAGTTTGTCTCCGGTCAGTCCCCATTCCGCTTTGGTGGTAGCACCAAAACTCTGCTTGCAGCGTTTTGGCGTCCGTCTGATGAAACTGAGCCAAACTGATCCGTTCTGACACACAATGTAAGTCAATAGGGATGGATCCGTTATCTATGACACAATCTGGCACAACAGAAAACGGATCTGTCCTCCATTGACTTTCAATGCTGTTCAAGACGGATCCGTCTTGGCTATGTTAAAGAGGACCTTTCATCGGTTTAACCCTAGTCTAATTAGGGGCTTACCTTATAGGGTGGCCCCCACTGATTCCATTACACTTTTTTTCTCCAAAGAATTAGCTCCTCCCTGGCTATGAGCGGTGCACTCTGATTCGATGCACTCACAGCCAGGAAGAAGAGAACCGCTCAAGTCTCCGCCTAGTATAACCAAGTCGGCTAATTAGACTATGAGGCGCCGAAATCAACGGGGGACAACAGCGGACAAAAAAATAAAAAGTGCAATGACATCAGTAGGGGCCGCTCAATAAGGTAAGTCCCTAATTAGACTAGGGCTAAACAGATGAAAGGTCCTCTTTAAAAATAATACAAACGTATACGTTCTGAACGGATCAATCTGTGCAGATGCATGACGGATCTGCACCAAACACGAGTGTGAAAGTAGCCTAAGTGTGTGACTTTAGATTACGTGACTTGAGATTCAAGGACTTTAGGAGGGGACTACAGTAAATTAGATTCTTATCACTGCACTATATTGTATTTTTTCTCTTTTCTTGCGTAATCCATTTAGTATGTGTTCCATTATTGACAGCGCAGTCTTTTCTAATGTATGAAGTCCTGGAAAAGCCGTTTGAGGTGCATATCTTTGTTCAAAATGTGGTCAAATTGCCCGTTTGGAATCGCACATTGTGTATCTCACTGGGCAAGTTTCAACAATGAGAAGCGTTGACAATATGGAAAATAGTTTACTGATCACTGAGCCAGCACTCTATGGGGTATATGTGGGGGAGGCTGGCAGCAAGAAGGCTCAGGAAAGTGAGGTAGCTAGCTGGATAACAGTTAGAAAGCGGGGTAGAGGGAAGAGTGCCAGGGAGGCTAGCCCTGATCTGACACACCCCAACAAGTTTGCACATTTGGCAGATAAGGGGGATGTCTGTTCAGGGAGAGCACTGCTGCAGCCGGACCCTTCCTCTGCCAGTCAGGAGAATATCAGCTCCATTAAGCAGGGGACCAGGAGAGCAGGGCAGACCAGACAGGTGCTGGTAGTGGGAGATTAAATTATTAGAGGTACAGAGAGGGCGATCTGTCACAAAGAAAGGGATCGCCGAACAGTGTGTTGTCTTCCTGGCGCTCAAGTTCGACACATCACGGATCGGGTTGACAGATTACTGAGAGGGGCTGGAGAAGATCCAGCAGTCATGGTCCATATCGGAAACAATGACAAAGTTAGAGGTAGGTGGAGCGTCCTTAAAAATGATTTTAGGGATTTAGGTCACAAGCTTAGGGAAAGGACTTCAAAGGTAGTGTTTTCCAAAATACTACCTGTACCACGAGCCACACAAGAAAGGCATCAGGAGATTAGGGAGGTTAACAAGTGGCTCAAGAACTGGTGTAGGAAGGAGCGGTTTGAGTTCCTGGAGAACTGGGCCGACTTCTTTGTCGGCGACAGGCTCTATCGTAGGTATAGGCAGGTAAGGGGCAGCTGTGTTGGGGGAGAAGATGGCTAGAAGGTTGGAGGAGTGTTTAAACTAGGGACTGAGGGGGAGGGTAATTACGTTAAAGGATGGTAAGATAGTGCAGATAGAGACTGGGGGCAAGCTAATGGTACTGGGGGAGGAATGGAAGGAGGGAATAGAACAGTTCGGAAGGAAAGGTGTAGGGTAAAAAATATACATAAAAGATTAAATGGAGATATGGTGGCTCACTCTGTTTATAGTTGTGGAATGGGTGCTACTAAGCCTGGAATGACTCACCCGGTCATAAATGGTTACAAAATGGATATTTATGGAAAGGCTGAGCACTCACCACCTGGGCCAGACAGAGACACAAAGCAAGTGGTAAGAGACAGAGATAATATTTATTACACCTATTTATAATCTAAACAATTAAAATCTATATTAAAACAATAAGATAAAAGTACTAGATAAGTAATACAACAATCATAAATGCTAAAATGTTAAGAGAATACAAAAATACGTCAATACATTTAATATATACCAATAGCATTATGAAAGGTTAAAGGAATAAATATTATCGATCATCTAGGATACAAGGAAAAAAGAATCGATAAAAATATTCAATAAAATAATCGATGATATATTCAATGGGAAGTTCGCCAATGGAGTTCTCGATAATTTAAGCAGTTTCGATAATTTATGCAGATGGAGTTCTCGATAATTTAAGCAGATAAGACTGTAGATTAAATTAGTGGTTGGTATAGTCAATTCGATCATATGGACAAAAACGGCATATAGTCAATTAGCAGATTGCACCTCTTAATATAGTTCAGTTGCCGTCTGACATGAGTTAACCGTGGCATCCCACGTGGTTCACAATGTGAGATCTGGCGGTACCTGGTTCCAGTAGCTTTTTTGGAGTAGTTCAGGTGGTTGTATAGTCCCCAATATGAACGGTCTCCTGATGGTATTCACCAATTATAGAGCCTGGACCTGGTTTGAGGTTATTGAGGTGTTCCCTCCACGCTGGAAAAAGTCGGAATTGCGACAAAGTTGAGATCCAATTGTCAAAGTGTTGGGGTCTCAGATGTTCATCAGCAGATGTGCGGGTCTTGCAGTAGCCAAACGCGTTTCGGCGTCCTTTCCTGGCCCCTTCCTCAGTGGTGACCCATAATGGGGATTTATCCCCTTTTATACCCAACATGCTTTAGGATAAGGTGGAAAAAAAGTGTGATATGGATTCAATCAGATGAAAACTCTGGTATGGAATAATCGAGATAATGATTCATGTTGCAAAAAAGGCACTTTTAGAATTCATATTAATATAGTCGTTTTTGGCAATAGTATTTTCTAACATTTCCCATTGAATTATCACTATGCAACAATATTCAAATGCGTTATCGATGCGGTTTTAAAAAACGCAGATGCGGTTTTTTCAATGTATATGCGTTTTCTTGTCCCCTACATATATAAACATAAATTATAACACTTCTCAATTGTATTACCTCTTAAAATATGATATAAAACATTATAAAATGAAAAAATGAGACATAAAAGTAAGAATAAAATGAAATAAGATCTATGCATAAATAAGATAGTCATATGGAATAAATATTCTTTATTCTCATCCAGTCATAGTGTCATTGGAAGGGAGAGAGAAGGAGTAGAGGCCACCCACCCAAAGAGGACCAGAGTGGGTATTAAATCCACCTCTGGGTCGCGTCGGGCGGGGGGCCTCCACCCTCAACCATAACTTAAAGAAAGCCGAAGAGTTCGGATTCGGCATTCAAGCCCATAGGTATAATTGAATCAAAATTGAATATAAATCGTGATTCAACACGGGACATATGTTTGATAATATCTCCTCCTCTCCAATGTGGCTTGACTCTTTCAATAGCAGAAAAAGAAAGGCAACTAGGATCTTGACCATGATGCAATTTAAAATGTCTCGAGACAGTGTGTTTGTCTGATCCACTTCTAATCTTGGTAAAATGTTCAAAAATTCTTTCTTTTAAAGTTCTTTTCGTGCGTCCTATATATTGTTTATTGCACGGACATTGAAGAATATAAATAACATTTTTACTATTACACGTTAAAAAATATTGTATTTCGTGTATAAAACCATTAGAAGTGGATGAGACCTTCGTTGTTTTTTTGTTAAAACGTGTCTTTTTACAATTAGAACAAGTATTGCACCTAAAGAAACCCTTCAAATGAAGCCACCTATGTATAGATGGATCCGAGATAGAAAATCCAGATTTAACAGTGGGGGCAATTTTGAAACCTAAGTTTGAGGCCTTCGTATAAATTATAGTTGGTTTTCTTGGTAATAATGTTCCAATAGTTTTATCTTTCTGGATAAAATGCCAGTGTTTATTGATAATTCTTTCAATTTTTTTATAATGTGTATTAAAGGGAAGAACTATACTTGTACGTTCCAATTCTGGCATGATCTCTTGTTCTATCGGACTTTCTATCTCCTTAGGGGTTTTGTTGAAGAAAGACTCTCTATCTAATTGTTTAATCATATTTAACGAGTCTTCAACACATTTTATAGGGTAATTTCTCTCTATAAATTGTAATTTTAATGTTTCAGCTTCTAGCTCAAAGGTTTCATTATTGGTGCAATTCCTCTTCAAACGTCTAAATTGGCTGCTCGGAATATTGAGCAACTACCTTGGTAAATGACAGCTAGAATGGAGAATAAAGCTATTTCTAGCTGTGGGTTTTTGGTATGTTGAGCATATTAGTTTGTCTTGTTCAACTTTAATATTAAGATCCAAAAATTCTAGATGTATTTTGCTAATATTGGAGGAGAAACGAAGATTCCATTTGTTTAAGTTGATCTTATCCAAAAAGGAAGTTAGTGTTATTTCATTTCCCCTCCAAATAAAGATCACGTCATCGATATAGCGGTACCACAGCATCAGGTCCGACCCCAGCATGTGATTGATATTTAGTTCTTCCCACTCTGCCATAAAAAGGTTGGCATAGCTGGGGGCGAACCTGGTGCCCATTGCTGTCCCGGTAGTTTGAAGATAATAGTCTGCATCGAAATAAAAATAGTTATGTTTTGAAATCAGTTCTACACCCTCTGCTATAAAATCAATTTGTTCATCATGGAACAATTTACTGCTTTTAAGTTGGTTTTTCATTGCGCTATTCCCTGTGTATGGTAAATCGATGTATATAGCGTTTGGACATCTAAAGTACCCAGGATCAATTGGGGGTCATATTTAAATTTTTCAATGATTTCTACAACTTGAGTTGTGTCTTTAATGTAGGATCTATTTTTTTTAACAACAGGTTGAAGTAGGTTGTCTATATACTGGGAAAGATTTGCCGTTAAAGAGCCGATTCCCGAGATACTAGGGCGGCCCGGTGGATTGACTGGGTCTTTATGGACTTTAGGTAGACAATAAAAAACAGGCAGTTTGCATTGCGTATCCAAAATGAATTTTGCTTCACGATCTGATAAAATCTTATTTTTTGTACCTTTAATGCAATAGTCTTTTAAAATGAGTTTAAAATCTCCTGTAGGGTCTACATGCAATTCGGTGTAAGTATTTATATCAGCTAATTATCTCTTACATGAACACCGAAACATATACTAATGAATGTAAGAGACAATTAGCTGATATAAATACTTACACCAAATTGCATGTAGACCCTACAGGAGATTTCAAACTCATTTTAAAAGACTATTGCATTAAAGGTACAAAAAATAAGATTTTATCAGATCGTGAAGCAAAATTCATTTTGGATACGCAATGCAAACTGCCTGTTTTTTATTGTCTACCTAAAGTCCATAAAGACCCAGTCAATCCACCGGGCCGCCCTATTATCTCGGGAATCGGCTCTTTAACGGCAAATCTTTCCCAGTATATAGACAACCTACTTCAACCTGTTGTTAAAAAAAATAGATCCTACATTAAAGACACAACTCAAGTTGTGTTTCGGGGTCCTTTCCTGGCCCCTTCCTCAGTGGTGACCCATAATGGGGATTTATCCCCTTTTATACCCAACATGCTTTAGGATAAGGTGGAACAAAAGTGTGATATGGATTCAATCAGATGAAAACTCTGGTATGGAATAATCGAGATGATGATTCATGTTGCAAAAAAGGCACTTTTAGAATTCATATTAATATAGTCGTTTTTGGCAATGGTATTTTCTAACATTTCCCATTGAATTATCACTATGCAACAATATTCGAATGCGTTTATTTCCATAAATAAAAAATATACATAAACCTCTTAAATGTATGTATACTAATGCCAGAAGCCTGACTGATGAACTGAAAACCAGTGAACTGGAATTAGTGATGTGTGAGGAGGACTAAGACATAGTGGGAATAACTGAGACATGGCTGGATGATAGCTATGATTAGGCAGTTAATGTACAGGGTTACAGTCTGTTTATAAAGGATCGCCAAAACCGGAGAGGAGGAGAGGTCTGTCTTTATGTGAAGTCCTGTCTTAGGCCCACAGTCCGAGAAGATATAAGTGAGGGACATGATCATGTGGGGTCACTGTGGGTAGAAATACATGGAGGCAAAAACAATAATAAAAATACTAATAGGAGTTTATTATGAACCACCTAATGTACTAGAGTCCACAGAAAATCTGCTACTAAACGAGATAGACAATGCGGCAGATCATAATGAGGTCATTATTATGGGGGAATTCAACTACCCAGATATAGACTGGGAAACTGAAACCTGTATATCTCATAAAGGAAACAGGTCTCACGGTGGGGAGTGGGGGAAACCCCCCACCGTACATTGAGGGGAAAATAAGGTAGCAGCTAGGCCTGAATACAGGGAAAAGAGAGCTGGTAACACACTAAGCATCTCTAAATCCTATCCCTGACCTCCTGATGGTATGAGCCGCCCTCGATGGTAGGGGGGCTCATACTCTCAAACCTGGGCCCTATTGACCCTAACAGTCCCTGCAATATGGCGTCAGAAGGTGGAGACAACTGATTCCTCCATGACACAGAGGAATCGGAGTCTCCAACAGGCCTAGCAACAAAGGGGAAGAAAGCAGTCAGCAGTGGACGACACCACAGCTAAGTGTCCAGAGGCAGAAAACACCACTTCCAACAGGACCAACATGGACACCTAACTGACACAGCTGCAACAGGAACCCGAGCTGTCCACGCCACTACCTCTGGATCCTGGAAACGCGCATATGCCCAAACACACACACCAGGCAGGACCCAGAACGAACACCAAACACAGAATCTAGTAGTAACAACCTGGACCACCATGTGGCATGAACCATGGTGGCACCAGGCCGAGCCGCTTGTAGTTCCCCCTCCGGGGAACTCCAGGGACCCCCTACCTAGAGGTTAGGACATACAAAGGATATGTCTGGCATCCATGCTGACCTGAAACACCAAACAGGCCAGACATGAAAAACCAAACCAGACATAACAACAACCCCAAACATAAACCCACACCAAACATACAACAAGTGAGGTAGGGTAACTGAAAAAGACACAAACGGGTGACATCAAAAGACATTATGTGACATTGATGTCTCATAAGGTGGCCCTCAAGGACTGGGCAGATGGAATAGCACCAGCTCCTCAAGACACTGAAGACAATCTGACTTTAGGATTACAACTCAGAACAATAAAAGCCAAGTGCCACACCCAGCTCCACCTTGCACACACCTTAACCCCATACACACCAGAAATGGGAAGGGAAACCGCCTTAAACTGGAAGTGCACACGCATGCATAACAAACAACACGTTGCCACCAGCAACCATCATGCGCAGCAAAAGTGTCACGGCAAACTACCACCAACCCATGACAACAGGTTCTTAATGGCAATAACCAAAGACAATTTACTTTCCCAACTGGTTCAGGACCCAACTAGAGGGACAGCCATACTGGACTTAGTATTAACCAATAGACCTGACAGAACAACAGATGTGCAGGTTGGGGGACACCTGGGAAATAGTGACCATAAAGTAATAACTTTCCAATTGTCATTCAAAAGAGTGTTTCTTCAGGGAGGAACATAAATACCAAACTTCAAAAAAGCTAAATTTAGCCAACTAATAGAGGCCATAGGCCTAACTAACTGAGTCAAAGTCTTCAAAAATAAAAATACAGCCACAAAATGGGATATTTTTAAAAGCATCCTTAAATCTAATTGTGAGTGGTACATACCTTATGGGTATAAAAGGTTAAGGAACAAGAAAAAAAACTATGTGGATAAATAGAACTGTAAAGAAAGCAAAAATGAAAGCATTTAAATCACTAAAACAGGAGGGTAGCAGTGAAGCATTGAAAAACTATAAGGAAAAAAATTGAATATGTAAAAAACAAATAAAAGCAGCCAAACTAGAGACCGAGGGATTAATTGCCAAAGAGAGCAAGACTAACCCTAAAATGTTCTTCAATTATATAAATGGTAAAAAGTATAAATCTGAAGGTGTCGGCCCTCTACAGAGTAATGAAAGGGGAGTTGCAGAGAGCGATGAGGAGAAAGTAAAGCTATTTTTTCTCCACTGTATTCACTGAGGAAAATAAACTGTCAGATGAAATGTAAAAGTAAATTCCCCATTAAAAGTGCCCTATCTGACCCAGGAAGAAGTACAGCGGCGTCTTAAAAAGATTAAAATAGACCCCCCGTATCTTAAAGGGTTTCTGTCACCCCACAAAACTCTTTTTTTTTTTTTTTTGGATAGTTATATTCCTTATAGCGCGATATAGGGGAATATAATAGTCTTACTTACTTTCATGCGGCCGATTCTTTAGAAAACGAAGTTTTATAATATGTAAATCAGGGCTCTACCAGCAAGTAGGGCGTCTAATTGCTGGTAGCCGCAGCAGAAAACCGCCCCCTCGCCGTGTTGATTGACAGGGCCAACCGTGATCTCCTCCTCCGGCCGGCCCTGTCAGTATTTCAAAAATCGCGCGCCTCTGGTCATTCGGCGCAGGCGCTCTGAGATGAGGAGGCTCATCTCCTCAGCACTCCCTCAGTGCGCCTGCGCCGATGACATCTTCTCTTTCGGTGATGTCATCGGCGCAGGCGCACTGAGGGAGTGCTGAGGAGACGAGCCTCCTCATCTCAGAGCGCCTGCGCCGAATGACCAGAGGCGCGCGATTTTTGAAATACTGACAGGGCCGGCCGGAGGAGGAGATCACGGCTGGCCCTGTCAATCAACACGGCGAGGGGGCGGTTTTCTGCTGCGGCTACCAGCAAGTAGACGCCCTACTTGCTGGTAGAGCCCTGATTTACATATTATAAAACTTTGTTTTCTAAAGAATCGGCCGCATGAAAGTAAGTAAGACTATTATATTCTCCTATATCGCGCTATAAGGAATATAACTATCCAAAAAAAAATAATGAGTTTTGTGGGGTGACAGAAACCCTTTAAGATAATTAAATAATGTCAATGCCAGACCATTATTTCTGATATTTAAGGACTCTATACTGACAGGGAGTGTTCCACAGGATTAGTGCATAGCAAATGTGGCCAATATTCAAAAAGGTCCGAAAACAGATCCCGGAAACTATAGGCTGGTAAGTTTAACATCTGTCGTGGGTAAACTGTTTGAAGGTTTTCTAAGAGATGCTATCTTAAAGTACCTCAATGAAAATAAGCAAATAACGCCATATCAGCATGGCTTCATGAGGGATCGGTCATGTCAAAGTAATTGAATCAGTTTTTATGAGGAGTTAAGTTCTAGACTTGTCAGCTGCGAATCAATGTATGTGGTATATCTTGACTTCTCCAAAGCATTTGAGATTGGTTCACTGTCACTAGTGGAGTACCTCAGGGGTCTGTATTGAGCCCTATTCTCTTCAATATATTTATTAATGATCTTGTAGAAGGCTTGCACAGTAAAATATCAATTTTTGAAGACACTAAACTGTGTAAAGTAATTAATACAGAAGAGGACAGTATACTGCTACAGAGGGATCTGGATAGATGAGAGGCTTGGGCAGACAAATGGCAGATGAGGTTTAAAACTGACAAATGTAAGGTTATGCACATGAGAAGGAATAATGCAAGCCACCCATACATACTAAATGGTAAAACACTGGGTAACACTGACATGGAAAAGGACCTAGGAATTTTAGTGAACAGCAAACTAAGCTGTAGAAACCAGTGTCAGGCAGCTGCTGCCAAGGCCAATAAGATAATGGGTTGCATCAAAAGGGGCATAGATGCCCGTGATGACAACATAGTCCTACCACTTTACAAATCACTGGTCAGACCACACATGGAGTGGAGAACTGTGTACAGTTCTGGGCTCCTGTGAACAAGGCAGACATAGCAATGTTGGAGAGGGTTCAGAGGAGGGCAACTAAAGTAATAACTGGAATGGGGGGACTACAGTACCCGGAAAGATTATCAAAATTAGGGTTATTCACTGAGGGGGGATCTAATAACTATGTATAAATATATCAGGGGTCAGTACAGAGATCTCTCCCATCATCTATTTATCCCCTTGACTGTGACGAGGGAACATCCTCTGCGTCTAGGGGAAAGAAGGTTTGTACACAAACATAGAAGAGGATTCTTTACGGTAAGAGCAGTGAGACTATGGAACTCTCTGCCTGAGGAGGTGGTTATGGTGAGTTCACTAAAAGAGTTCAAGAGGGGCCTGGATGTATTTCGGGAATGTAATAATATTACAGGCTATAGCTACTAGAGAGGGGTCGTTGATCCAGGATGTTATTCTGATTGCCTGAATGGAGTTGGGAAGGAATTTTTTTCCTTTAAATGGGGAAAATTGGCTTCTACCTCACAGTTTTTATTTGCCTTCCTCTCGATCAACTTGCACGATAACAGGCCGAACTGGATGGACAGAGGGCTTTTTTCGGCCTTATAAACTATGTTACTATGTTACATAGTGCTCTTAGTAGAAATACGGCAGATCTATAAGTCCCTCCTATAGAGCCCCCAGTAGTAATAATAATGCATATAATGTCCCCTGAAATAAAATACCCCTATAATAAAGTTTTCTACTTCCTGGTGTGAAAAACCTACGACGGAAATCAAAAAAAAAAAAGATAACCAAGAGTGTGCAGATTATTAGATGATAAGGGTATAATAGATAATACCATATCAGTAGGAAATTGTAATAACTCATATCAATAAGTGTATTCAATTTTGTGCTGTTTTCCTACATCATTTGGGAAAGAGTATGAGGGAATCAGTTCCTAACCACCTCAGCCCCCAGTGCTTAAACACCCTGAAAGACCAGGCCACTTTTTACACTTCTGACCTACACTACTTTCACCATTTATTGCTCGGTCATGCAACTTACCACCCAAATGAATTTTACCTCCTTTTCTTCTCACTAATAGAGCTTTCATTTGGTGGTATTTCATTGCTGCTGACATTTTTACTTTTTTTGTTATTAATCGAAATTTAACGATTTTTTTGCAAAAAAATGACATTTTTCACTTTCAGTTGTAAAATTTTGCAAAAAAAAACGACATCCATATAGAAATTTTGCTCTAAATTTATAGTTCTACATGTCTTTGATAAAAAAAAAATGTTTGGGTAAAAAAAAAATGGTTTGGGTAAAAGTTATAGCGTTTACAAACTATGGTACAAAAATGTGAATTTCCGCTTTTTGAAGCAGCTCTGATTTTCTGAGCACCTGTCATGTTTCCTGAGGTTCTATAATGCCCAGACAGTACAAACACCCCACAAATGACCCCATTTCTGAAAGTACACACACTAAGGTATTCACTGATGGGCATAGTGAGTTCATAGAACTTTTTATTTTTTGTCACAAGTTAGCGGAAAATTATGATTTTTTTTTTTTTTTTTTTTTTTCTTACAAAGTCTCATATTCCACTAACTTGTGACAAAAAATAAAAAGTTCTATGAACTCACTATGCCCATCAGCGAATACCTTGGGGTCTCTTCTTTCCAAAATGGGGTCACTTGTGGGGAAGTTATACTGCCCTGGCATTCTAGGGGCCCAAATGTGTGGTAAGGAGTTTGAAATCAAATTCTGTAAAAAATGACCAGTGAAATCCGAAAGGTGCTCTTTGGAATATGGGCCCCTTTGCCCACCTAGGCTGCAAAAAAGTGTCACACATCTGGTATCTCCGTACTCAGGAGAAGGTGGGGAATGTGTTTTGGGGTGTCATTTTATATATACCCATGCTGGGTGAGAGAAATATCTTGGCAAAAGACAACTTTTCCCATTTTTTTATACAAAGTTGTCATTTGACCAAGATATTTATCTCACCCAGCATGGGTATATGTAAAAAGACACCCCAAAACACATTCCTCAACTTCTCCTGAGTACGGGGATACCAGATGTGTGACACTTTTTTGCAGCCTAGGTGGGCAAAGGGGCCCATATTCCAAAGAGCACCTTTCGGATTTCACTCCTCATTTTTTCCTGAATTTGATTTCAAACTCCTTACCACACATTTGGGCCCCTAGAATACCAGGGCAGTATAACTACCCCACAAGTGACCCCATTTTGGAAAGAAGACACCCCAAGGTATTCCGTGAGGGGCATGGCGAGTTCCTAGAATTTTTTATTTTTTGTCACAAGTTAGTGGAAAATGATGATTTTTTTTTTTATTTTTTTTTTTCATACAAAGTCTCATATTCCACAAACTTGTGACAAAAAATAAAAACTTCCATGAACTCACTATGCCCATCAGCGAATACCTTGGGGTCTCTTCTTTCCAAAATGGGGTCACTTGTGGGGTAGTTATACTGCCCTGGCATTCTAGGGGCCCAAATGTGTGGTAAGTAGGTAAATGACCTGTGAAATCCGAAAGGTGCTCTTTGGAATGTGGGCCCCTTTGCCCACCTAGGCTGCAAAAAAGTGTCACACATCTGGTATCTCTGTATTCAGGAGAAGTTGAGGAATGTGTTTTGGGGTGTCTTTTTACATATACCCATGCTGGGTGAGATAAATATCTTGGTCAAATGCCAACTTTGTATAAAAAAATGGGAAAAGTTGTCTTTTGCCAAGATATTTCTCTCACCCAGCATGGGTATATGTAAAATGACACCCCAAAACACATTCCCCAACTTCTCCCGATTACGGAGATACCAGATGTGTGACACTTTTTTGCAGCCTAGGTGGGCAAAGGGGCCCATATTCAAAAGAGCACCTTTCGGATTTCACAGGTCATTTTTTACAGAATTTGATTTCAAACTCCTTACCACACATTTGGGCCCCTAGAATGCCAGGGCAGTATAACTACCCCACAAGTGACCCCATTTTGGAAAGAAGAGACCCCAAGGTATTCGCTGATGGGCATAGTGAGTTCATGGAACTTTTTATTTTTTGTCACAAGTTAGTGGAATATGAGACTTTGTATGAAAAAAAAAAAAAAAAAAAATCATCATTTTCCACTAACTTGTGACAAAAAATAAAAAATTCTAGGAACTCGCCATGCCCCTCACGGAATACCTTGGGGTGTCTTCTTTCCAAAATGGGGTCACTTGTGGGGTAGTTATACTGCCCTGGCATTTTCCAGGGGCCCTAATGTGTGGTAAGTAGGTAAATGACCTGTGAAATCCTAAAGGTGCTCTTTGGAATATGGGCCCCTTTGCCCACCTAGGCTGCAAAAAAGTGTCACACATGTGGTATCGCCGTATTCAGGAGAAGTTGGGGAATGTGTTTTGGGGTGTCATTTTACATATACCCATGCTGGGTGAGAGAAATATCTTGGCAAAAGACAACTTTTCCCATTTTTTTATACAAAGTTGGCATTTGACCAAGATATTTCTCTCACCCAGCATGGGTATATGTAAAATGACACCCCAAAACACATTCCCCAACTTCTCCTGAGTACGGCGATACCAGATGTGTGACACTTTTTTGCAGCCTAGATGCGCAAAGGTGCCCAAATTCCTTTTAGGAGGGCATTTTTAGACATTTGGATACCAGACTTCTTCTCACGCTTTGGGGCCCCTAGAATGCCAGAGCAGTATAAATACCCCACATGTGACCCCATTTTGGAAAGAAGACACCCCAAGGTATTCAATGAGGGGCATGGCGAGTTCATAGAAAATTTTTTTTTTTGGCACAAGTTAGCGGAAATTGATATTTTTAATTTTTTTCTCACAAAGTCTCCCGTTCCGCTAACTTGGGACAAAAATTTCAATCTTTCATGGACTCAATATGCCCCTCACGGAATACCTGGGGGTGTCTTCTTTCCGAAATGGGGTCACATGTGGGGTATTTATACTGCCCTGGCATTCTAGGGGCCCTAAAGCGTGAGAAGAAGTCTGGAATATAAATGTCTAAAAAATTTTACGCATTTGGATTCCGTGAGGGGTATGGTGAGTTCATGTGAGATTTTATTTTTTGACACAAGTTAGTGGAATATGAGACTTTGTAAGAAAAAAAAAAAAAATTCTGCTAACTTGGGCCAAAAAAATATCTGAATGGAGCCTTACAGAGGGGTGATCAATGACAGGGGGGTGATCAATGACAGGGGGGGTGATCAATGACAGGGGGGGTGATCAATGACAGGGGGGTTGATCAATGACAGGGGGGTGATCAGGGAGTCTATATGGGGTGATCACCACAGTCATTGATCACGCCCCTGTAAGGCTTCATTCAGACGTCCGGATGCGTTTTGCGGATCCGATCCATCTATCAGTGCATCCGTAAAAATCATGCGGACATCTGAATGGAGCTTTACAGGGGGGTAATCAATGACAGGGGGGTGATCAGGGAGTCTATATGGGGTGATCACCACAGTCATTGATCACTCCCCTGTAAGGCTTCATTCAGACGTCCGGATGCGTTTTGCGGATCCGATCCATCTATCAGTGGATCCGTAAAAATCATGCGGACATCTGAATGGAGCTTTACAGGGGGGTGATCAATGACAGGGGGGTGATCAGGGAGTCTATATGGGGTGATCACCACAGTCATTGATCATGCCCCTGTAAGGCTTCATTCAGACGTCCGGATGCGTTTTGCGGATCGGATCCATCTATCAGTGCATCCGTAAAAATCATGCGGACATCTGAATGGAGCTTTACAGGGGGGTGATCAATGACAGGGGGGTGATCAGGGAGTCTATATGGGGTGATCACCACAGTCATTGATCACGCCCCTGTAAGGCTTCATTCAGACGTCCGGATGCGTTTTGCGGATCGGATCCATCTATCAGTGCATCCGTAAAAATCATGCGGACATCTGAATGGAGCTTTACAGGGGGGTGATCAGGGAGTCTATATGGGGTGATCACCACAGTCATTGATCACGCCCCTGTAAGGCTTCATTCAGACGTCCGGATGCGTTTTGCGGATCGGATCCATCTATCAGTGCATCCGTAAAAATCATGCGGACATCTGAATGGAGCTTTACAGGGGGTTGATCAATGACAGGGGTGTAATCAATGACAGGGGGGGTGATCAGGGAGTCTATATGGGGTGATAACCACAGTCATTGATCACGCCCCTGTAAGGCTTCATTCAGACGTCCGGATGCGTTTTGCGGATCCGATCCATCTATCAGTGGATCCGTAAAAATCATGCGGACATCTGAATGGAGCTTTACAGGGGGGTAATCAATGACAGGGGGGTGATCAATGACAGGGGGGTGATCAGGGAGTCTATATGGGGTGATCAGGGGTGATCAGGGGCTAATAAGGGGTTAATAAGTGACGGGGGGGGGGTGTAGTGTAGTGTAGTGGTGCTTGGTGGGACTTTACTGAGCTACCTGTGTCCTCTGGTGGTCGATCCAAACAAAGGGGACCACCAGAGGACCAGGTAGCAGGTATATTAGACGCTGTTATCAAAACAGCGTCTAATATACCTGTTAGGGGTTAAAAAAAACACATCTCCAGCCTGCCAGCGAACGATCGCCGCTGGCAGGCTGGAGATCAACTCTCTTACCTTCCGTTCCTGTGAGCGCGCGCGCCTGTGTGCGCGCGTTCACAGGAAATCTCGCCCATCGCGAGATGACGCATATATGCGTGACTCTGCGCAGGGCTGCCACCTCCGGAACGCGATCCTGCGTTAGGCGGTCCGGAGGTGGCTAATAAACCAGGTTCGTTATGAATAGAGTTGAGGAAACTTGACTTTTAGCACGATTGAGTTCAGGTTCCAGGTTTAAAAGGGTCATTCAATACCATAAACTGCCCCCTCCCCATGTGAGGGCCCCTCACAGGGAATATATTTACTCCACTCCCTGCGCCGCTTCTGGTCGCTGCACCTCTGCTGCTTCTCCCCGTGCGCCACTGAAAACATTCGGTGTCGGAGAGGGGGGGGGAGCAGCCAATGGCAGGCGGGGACGGGAGGCGAGCCAGGGAGGCTCGTCCCCGTCCATGACGCCATTGGCTGCTCCCCCCCCAACACCAGATGTTTTCATTGGCGCATGGGGAGAAGCAGCAGAGACTGTGCGGGGACCAGGAGCGGTGCAGGAAGCGGGGTAAGTATATTCCCTGTGAGGGGCCCGGTACATAGGGGGGCAGTTTATGGTATTGGTAAACCCTTTAAGTGAATTATATAATAGATTACATTCTCACGGAATCCAAAATGTAATTCAATGCTGGCATGCCAAATGGAATGCCTTTAGAGGCATTCCGTTTTGCATGCCGTCATAATACAAGTGTATGGCCAGCAGAACAGAACCCTCTGAGCCAGCCATACACTTGTATTATGCGGCATGCTGCCATTGAATTATGTGATGGATTCTGTGAGAACGGAATCCATTAGGTGATTCACTTAAACTCGAACTTTAACCTGCCAAAAGGCAGGTTCGCTCAACTCTAGTTATCAAATTCCCAAAAATGTGTCTACCAGACGTGCCTGAAGCTTTTCAGCTTTGCTTTGGATGAATGAAGTAAAACAGTACACAGGCCATTTTACTGCACATGTCCGTGGATAAAAGCACAAGGGAAGAAGAATGATACATACATAACCCTAAGAGGAAGTGGGGAAGGGGGGGGGCTTGCCCTGATTGGCTCCCAGGCTGACAGACAGCCTGGATGAGCCAATTAGTGCTGTAGCAAGCAGGGGAGTACCCTAGCAGAACAACAGTGGCTGACAGGAAATTATCTTAGGGACAGTGTAGAGTCACAATCAGGCTTCTATTCTGTCAGGGACATTGAAAATAAAGGCTAACATGAATAATTGTGCATAATAGGGAAAGGCAGGGTAAGCTGTCAGCCAGGGAGTGAGGAGCTGAGGCTGGGTTACTGCCTTAATACTGTACCTGCAAGAGTATTTATTTTTTTATATTTAAACAGAAAATACAGCTTTACTTTTTTAACCGTTGATGTGGGGGGTGGGGATAAGCTCAATAAAACTGTAAAGCATGCATTTTAAAATCCAGAGGGTAGCGTGAAGAGACCTGAAATGATAGTCCAGAATCTGGGACAGAGCATCTACAAACAATTCAATGTTTTTTTGTTTTGTTTTTCTGGAAAATAGCAATACAAGTGCACAACACATGTTTTACAATACAGATGGTAGATTTTTAAATCTCAGTGAAAACACCTGAAAAAGTAGTCCAAAATCTGGGACAGGGCATCTCCAGACAGTACAAGTGTTTATTTGTACACAGTATGTTTTACAATTCAGAGGGTATAATTTTTAATCTCAGTTAAAACCAAGGGCGTTGCTAGGTTAAAACATTTGGAGCCTGGGCCCCTGATGTTTTGTCCCAGGCCCCGAATGCCCTGCCTGCCTGCTAGATACAACTGTTTTGCCATCCACAGGACAGCAATACAATTGAATCTAATGCAGTGGAAGAGCTGAAGGACCTGTGGTTACATCACAGGTCATGTGACCAATAAAACAGTGGTTGAGAAGGACCTGCGATGATGTCACTATCATGTCACCAGTGCAGGAGAGGGCAGCAGTGAAGAGGGAAAGAAGGTGAGGTGATGTCTGCTACATCAGTAGAGGTAAGTGAAGGGAGAGGCAGAGCAATGCTGGGAGTTGTGGTTATTTAACTAGGACTGTATGTTAGGGCTGAAGGGAGGGATGCTAATTACATGAAACTGTGTGTTTGAGGTGCCTGGGGAGGGGGTCATGTTATTTACATGGAACTGTATGTTGATAGTGGCTGTAGGAGGGATTGATGTTATTTACATAGGACTGTATGTTGGAGGGGGCTGGGGCAGGGTGATGTTATTTACATGGGACTGTATGTTGACGGAGGCTGTGGTAGGGGATTATGTTATTTACATATGACTGAATGTTGGAGGGGGCTGGGGCAGGGGGATGTTATTTACATGGGACTGTATGTTGGAGGCGGCTGTGGGAGGGAGTGATGTTATTTACATGGGACTGTATGTCATAGGGGGCTTGGGGAGGGAGTGATGCTATTTACATGGGACTGAATGTTCAGGGGCAATGTTATTTACGTGGGACTGTAAGTTGAAGGTAGTTGGTGGGGGGAATTATGTTATTTACATGGGAGTGAATGTTGAGGGGGTGATGTTTACATGGGAATGCATGCTGGAGGTTTCTGGGGAGGGGGTGATATTATTTACTTGGGACTGTATGTTGAAGGTGGCTGGGGAGGAGGTGATGTTATTTACATGTGACAGTGTATTAGAGGGGGCTAGAGAGATGGTGTGATGTTATTTACATGGGACTGTATGGTGGAGGGAGGGAAATAGTGTTATTTACATGGGACTGTATGTTGGAGGGGGTGAAGGGAGGGGAGTGATGTTATTTACATAGGACTGTATTTTGGAGGGGGCAGGAGAGATGGTGTGATGTTATTTATATGGGACTGTATAGTGGAGGCGGGTATATAACAACAGGGGGCACTGCAAATCCAGGGGACATTATAGGCGTTCCTATTACTACTGGGGGCTCTATATAAGGGACTTATAGATCTGCATTATTTCTACTAAGAGCACTATGGGGGATGTATTACTACTGAGGGGTCTGTAGAGAGCTTTATTACCACTGGGGGAACAATAGGGGGCCTTTTTGTACTGGCGGCTCTGTGAGGGTATTATTAATACTAGAGGGCTCTTCTACTAATGGGGGCACTCTTGGGGAGCATTATCATAGTTGGGGGCACTGTAGGGGGCAGTAATACTATAATGGCACAATTTTTTCTTCTGAATAGTATCTGGGGGTTTTGGGGGGCACAGCGAGCAGCAGGATAACACTGTTGGGACTCCAGGTTGGGGGATGATGATAGAAATGTGAGGAAGCTAAGATGTCTGTGTGTCACACTCTGCAGAGACAAGGCGGCTGAGAGAAGTTGTACAGACCGAATGGAGAAGATGATGACAGAGTAGATCTACATCCGAGGAGACGTCATCTGGGAGGCTCTGGATGTGAGAGGTATGTGCTGCTGTATAGCAAGTACAGCAAAATGCAGTGTGTGGGGGGCGGGGGACAGGAGATGACTTAGAGAACTGGGCCATATTCATTGGGGCTTGAACCCCATATCTTTTGAGACTCTAGCAACACCCCTGGTGAAAACACTAAATTATAGTCCAAAATCTGGAACAGGACATTTCCACACAGTTAAAGGATTTCTCAGTTTTGGGAAAATAGAAATGCACAATAATATGTTTTACAAAGCAGAGGGTAGCATTTTAACTCTCGGTGAACATGAAATAGTAGTCATAAATCTAGGACACAGCATCTCCAGACAGTTCAAGAGTTTTTTTTGTTTGACAAAACTAGTGTGCAACGTGTCTTTTTCAATCTAGGATGAAGAGTTCTAAATCATAGTGTCGAAAGTGATGCAAATGAGCTTTTAACAAGCTCTGCCTCTGATGCCACCAGATGTAAGGCAGCTATTATATAATTAAGTGTTCCACCCTTTAAATAGGCTTTGACTCATGACTCAGATATTAAATAAGCCAGCATTTCATCTATAGACAGCTGTTTCGGGGTGATTGCCCCTCATCAGTGCTGAGCAAAGAGTACTGGCTTAACTGGGTGAGAGGCCTAAGTCAGAAATTGGGGGGTACTATCTCTCCATAAAGCATTCTCTCCCCAAGAAGAGATAGTACCCCCCAAATCATAGTGAAAACATTGTAAATATTAGTCAAAAATTTCGGACAGGGCATCTACACAGTTCTAGTGTTTTATTTTAGTTTTTTTTGCAAAAATATCAATACAAGTCTATAAAACAAGTTTTACAATAGACAGAATAGTGTTTTAAATCTTCAAATGAAAACACCGTAAATAGTGGTCTGAAATCTGTGACCGGGCATTTGAATACCAAAAATAGCAATACAAGTGTGTTATGTTCTTTTTTTTAAAGACATAGTACACAACAATTGTTTTACTGTACAGAGGGTAGCACTTCAAATCTCTGAGTGAAAACATTGTAAATAGTAGGCAGAAATCTGTGACATGGAATCTCCAAACTTTTATTTAGTAAAAATAGCAATATAAGTGTGCAACACGTGTATTATAATACAGAGGGTAGGGTTTTGAATCACTAAGTGAAAACACTGTAAAAAGTAGGTCAAACTTTTTTTTACAAGTGAAGTCTAGACATTTCAAGTGGTTGTTTTTGGGGGGGAAATAGCAAGGCAAGTGTGCAACACATGTTTTACAATACAGTGGGTAGACTTTTTAATCTCTGAGTGAAAACATTGTAAATAGTAGCCTGAAATCTGTAACAGGGTATCTCCAGGCAGTTCAAGTGTTTGTGTATTTTGAGGGAAACAAGCACCAACAATATGAAACCACACAAATAATCCAAATTCATCCTTTATTCATTATTTAATCATGGTTAAAAAAACAAATAAATCACAATTAAGACCCAAAAAAATGCAGTTTGGACTCAAATCAGACAAAAACACCTCCTGGGGAACCAGGTCAGTATATATTCCACAATCCCTAATATAGAAGCTATAATAGGGGTGAAAATATTGCACAGTACCCGCAGTTTGTTCTAATACCTAATTACAGTAGCAGCACTAATAGCAATAAAGTGTATACAGTTGCAAGAAAAAGTATGTGAACCCTTTGGAATGATATGGATTTCTGCACAAATTGGTCATAAAATGTGATCTGATCTTCATCTAAGTCACAACAATAGACATTCACAGTCTGCTTAAACTAATAACACACAAAGAATTAAATGTTACCATCTTTTT
This sequence comes from Bufo bufo, assembly GCF_905171765.1. Taxonomy (NCBI): domain Eukaryota; kingdom Metazoa; phylum Chordata; class Amphibia; order Anura; family Bufonidae; genus Bufo; species Bufo bufo. The sequence goes on along the minus strand of NC_053397.1, from coordinate 43,191,818 downwards.
ATTGAACACACCATGTAAACATTCACAGTGCAGGTGGAAAAAGTATGTGAACCCTTGGATTTAATAACTGGTTGAACCTCCTTTGGCAGCAATAACTTCAACCAAACGTTTCCTGTAGTTGCAGATCAGACGTGCACAACGGTCAGGAGTAATTCTTGACCATTCCTCTTTAGAGAACTGTTTCAGTTCAGCAATATTCTTGGGATGTCTGGTGTGAATCACTTTATTGAGGTCATGCCACAGCATCTCAATCGGGTTGAGGTCAGGACTCTGACTGGTCCACTCCAGAAGGCATATTTTCTTCTGTTTAAGCCATTCTGTTGTTGATTTAATTCTATGCTTTGGGTCGTTGTCCTGTTGCAACACCCATCTTCTGTTAAGCTTCAGCTGGTGGACAGATGGCCTTAAAGAGGACCTTTCACCTGTAAAAACATTGCGAACTAAGTATCATTACATATACAGCGGTGCCCAGGGATCTCACTGCACTTACAATTATCCCTGGGCGCCGCTCCGTTCGGCCGCTGTGCCCTCCGGTATCTTCACTCACTTGGTTATAGTAGGCGGAGACTGCCCTTGTTCTGCTGGGCGTCTCCTCCTCCTAGGCTGTAGCGCTGGCCAATCGCAGCGCAGAGCTCACAGCCTGGGAGAAAAAAACCTCCTAGTCTGTGAGCTCTGCGCTGCGATTGGCCAGCGCTACAGCCTAGGAGGAGGAGACGCCCAGCAGAACAAGGGCAGTCTCCGCCTACTATAACCAAGTCCCCTAAGTCTCCGCCTACTATAACCAAGTGAGCGAAGATACCGGAGGACATTGCGGCCGAACGGAGAGGCGCCCAGGGATAATAGTAAGTGAAGTGAGATCCCTGGGCGCCGCTGTATATGTAATGATACTTAGTTCGCAATGTTTTTACAGGTGAAAGGTCCTCTTTAAGTTCTCCTGCAAAATGTCTTGATAAACTTGGGAATTCATTTTTCCTTTGATGACAGCAATTCGTCCAGGCCCTGACGCAGCAAAGCAGCCCCAAACCATGATGCCCCCACCACCATACTTCACAGTTGGGATGGGGTTTTGATGTTGGTGTGCTGTGCCTCTTTTTCTCCACACATAGTGTTGTGTGTTTCTTCCAAACAACTCAACTTTGGTTTCATCTGTCCACAGAATATTTTGCCAGTACTGCTGTGGAACATCCAGGTGCTCTTGTGCAAACTGTAAACGTGCAGCAATGTTTTTTTTGGACAGCAGTGGTTTCCTCTGTGGTATCCTCCAATGAAATCCATTCTTATTTAGTGTTTTACGTATCGTAGATTCGCTAACAGGGATGTTAACATATGCCAGAGACTTTTGTAAGTCTTTATCTGACACTCTAGGATTCTTCTTCACCTCATTGAGCAGTATGCGCTGTGCTCTTGCAGTCATCTTTACAGGACTGCCACTCCTAAGGAGAGTAGCAGCAGTGCTGAACTTTCTCCATTTATAGACAATTTGTCTTACCGTGGACTGATGAACAGGAAAGCTTTTGGAGATACTTTCATAACCCTTTCCAGCTTTATGCAAGTCAACAATTCTTATTTGTAGGTCTTCTGAGAGCTCTTTTGTGCGAAGCATCCTTCACATCAGGCAATGCTTCTTGTGAAAAGCAAACCCAAAACTGGTGTGTTTTTTATAGGGCAGGGCAGCTGTAACCACCACCTCCAATCTCATCTCATTGATTGGACTCCAGTTGGCTGACACCTCACTCCAATTAGCTCTTGGAGATGTCATTAGTCTAGGGGTTCACATACTTTTTCCACCTGCACTGTGAATGTTGCCATGGTGTGTTCAATAAAAACATGGTAACATTTAATTCTTTGTGTGCTATTAGTTTAAGCAGACTGTGTTTGTCTATTGTTGTGACTTAGATGAAGATCAGATCACATTTTATGACCAATTTGTACAGAAATCCATATAATTCCAAAGGGTTCACATACTTTTTCTTGCAACTCTGTGAACCAAAAGTTGCAAGAATAGTCTGCATAAAGTTAACAGTCATCAAGTTAGAATGCCACATGTGCATGGCGATCACACACCGACAATGCATATCCATAAGAACATTATATAAAGTGCAATTGGAGCAGCATCACAAGAAATGATAAAAGAATATACAAATAGATGCACAATTGTAGTGGATACAGACCAAGTGACCCACAGGGTGAACAGCCACCCCGATGTACGTTTCGCCCAGCTTCTTCCTGGGGGCGCACATATTTGCCTCCTCCATGGACATGCCCAGCCAACAGCAACAGGGCACATTGTCACTCCCACTCCCCCATCTTCCTATAACATTCCTCTGTCTGTCAGCCTGCCAAATCCAACTGGACAAGGTGATCAGCAACAATGGCCAAAACATAGTGGCTGTGCTGAATCTTGGGCACATAACACATGCTCCCGGCATGACGCATGTTATCAACTCATTTGTGTAATGCTTTTTTAAAAAGTACAATGGCTTGCGCAAGGTGCTGCCAATGTCCAGGAGACTGTCCAATGATTTTAGCCATTCTTATATGGCAAGGAACGCTCTCCTTGACTTGCAGCAGCAGAGTATTTTGCAGCTACACTGTTTAATCTATGATGTTCCAACTCGCTAGAATTCCACATTGCACATGCTAAAACTGGCTCCTTGGGCACACTGGACAGAATGGTGACCTCTATGCCCACTTGCTTATGTAGTGACAGGTGCAGCATTGACATCAAGTAGTCTAATGATTACTGGATAGCCATGCTTTTAGACCCTCACTGTCAAAGCAAAACAGGAGAATGTTTTCTTCTTTCCGAAAGGGAGACCAAATTACATTATTACCAGGAAATACTGTGAACGCAGCTTGCTGCAGCTTTTGGCAAGCAGATGGCGTGTCTGCAATAGAGGCCCCACTGTGCCCTTCCCTAGAGTTATCCACCCCCACAACTAGCAGAAGCTGCAGTCGCAACACAGCAGCCAGTTCAGTCTCCTCAACCTAATGGAGCAGTTTATTCATGTGCCGCATCAGACTGAGGCAAATCAGCAAGCAGAGACCTCCCGCCTCAATGCCCAGGTTCAGGCCTACCTACACTCTGGCCTGTCTTCAGCACATAATCTGTTCCCTGACCCCATGGACTTCTGGGAAGGCAGATTAGAACAGTGTCCTGAACTGGCCCAGTATGCCCTGTCTTCTTTCTTGCCCAGCCTCCAGTATCATCTCAAAGAGGGTTTTCAGCACCGCAGGGGCCTGGTGACACCCAAATGGACCAAGTTGTCCTCCTCCAAGTGTCCAGAACATCACTTTTGTCAAAATGAACAAGACTGGATTTGGGAAGATTTTCTCACTCCTCCAGCTGAGGCCGATGAATAGATCTGTCATTGCAGTCTGCTTGCTTGCCTTCCTGCTTACCATCATGTTGCCTGCCTGCCATCATTTTCCATACAGCTGCTGCCACCATCATGCCACTAGTGCTGTTGACCTGTCAACATGTACCATATGGCTTCTGCTGCTGCCTCCATCATGTCACTTCCACCATAATGTCACAAAGATATATGTTTTAATGTTTTTTTGGTTCTCATTTTCCAAGTTGGTACCATCCGATAAGTGTCTACAGATTTAGATTTTCAGCGGTCCCGCTGTGCAGCCCACAGACTACAGGTTTTACATGTGATAAGATACATTACATTATTTGGATTTATTCAGGGTTTTGAGTGGACCAATTGAGCTTCATTAAGTGATTGTTTATCTCAATAGCTTTTCATTGGCTGTCCACACACTACCTGTAATCAAGGGAACATGTCCTTATTATTTTTGGTGACTGAATGATCTGTCTCTTGTACACTTCATAACGGGATATTTAGGATATTTAACTAAAAGTTACTTTTTAACGCTGTTACTTTCAGTGACCTGCTTTCTGCCTCTGCAGCGTCAATCAGCCAAATCATTTTTCAGTGAGCTTTCCTTGTTGTGCAGCCCTAACCAAAAGCGAATTGTACCTCTAGTTATAAAATAAAAAGGTGCAAGATTTTGCCAAATAATCATCTTTCTTAATCTATTACAAAGGTATTTTACTATTTTAAAGGGAGAGGTAACTGTAGGGTCTGGGGTCTGAATTTAATATAGGAAACCAGCCAACCTCGTAAACAATGGATCAATTCAGAGAAGACAAAAATCCAAATATACATGTGTATATCTGACATAAAATATGAATAAATGTATTAATAATATTGTTACATGAACGCTGACCAAATAATATTTAACGTATCGGAAGGACGAGGTGCAAAATGTGCTAAATGAGCCCATTGTAGTCTTAAGACGATGGCAGCATTGAAAGCTTGCCTCATGCAGTATGTATATATTATAAAATAAATACAATAAAATGATGATCTTAAACAAACGAGTAGTCTGGCAGTACATCCACGTTTACTGTTAAACTGATTCTTTGTTTTTCTTTGCTAGAGGCAAAACTTTTTGGATCTGGTGCAAATGCATCTTCTGCCCCATGAATGTCTTGTCATTGATGCAGAACAGTCTGCATCTCAGGATAAACTTCTCGTACATAAATTATTAATATATAGAGAGAGTTTCAGCTAAATTTACTCATATTGTATGATACAATTTGGAAATGTTTTGGATTCAGTAGTTTAAACTCCACATCACTTCAAGCAAAAAGTGTTACTTTAGCCTGAGACAATCATAGTAATAAGACACACTCAAACCTGATAAGCAGTACATAAATTACATAGTTATATAGTCAATACAGTTTAAAAAACACATAGGTCCATCAAGTTCATCCAAGGGATAGGAGGGGATGTGAATTTTAGAAAAGGGGAGTGAGACCCAGACTTTTACACATTTTCATAAGCATTAGGCACACAGCTGTTGAATGGGTCTGCAGTCTGGGAGATACAGTGCATTGCAGGACGCAGGTAGGGATTACTGAGTGCTTCCGTGGGTTTACTATCCGTGCCTCCGCATCGCAAAAAAGTAGTGCATGCACTATTTTTTTGCAGTGCGGACTGTCGGATGCGGATCGCGGACCCAATTCAATTGAATGTGTGTGCTTTCGCAGACGGTGGCCACACGGTCGGTGGCCATGCATTGTGGACCGCAATTTGCAGTCCGCAGCACAGGCCCGGCCAGCATATGTTCGTGTGCATGAGGCTTTAATGTTATTTTCTTCAGTAAGGAAGCATTGACGTCTTTGGAGACTGAACTTTTTCTTCTCCAGTTGAAGGTAGTGCCACCTTGTCTTTTGAGGGAATTTTACATGGAACAGCTCTTCACTATATTTTTTGTATGGCCCAGTTACTATAGGGGCACATGGTTGTGGTAACTGCCACAGTAACTACAGTACACTGTGATGAACACATTGTGATTATTTCAGGATACATGATATGTGGTGGGCACAAAAGTTTTTTAAATTAGGAGTGCATGTTACTACTTTCTTGGCATTATTATTATTATTATAATTTAACCATTATACAAAGAAGTATCTCCAAAGGAAAATAACCATCTCGCTAGCGCCACCTTGTAAAAGTGGCTCCCTAGGAGTCAAAATCGGACTTAATGGTTATCTTCCTTGGGAGACACCGCTTTGCATATTCCTTTCCCATGGAGCATTGCCATTAAGTCTCCATATCCTGTAGTACTTCCAGTAAGTCTCTATATAGGACTGGTCTCTAAATACTTAAATATCACTTTTTTTATAAATATATTCTCAAATATCTTTCATTATTTATAATGGTTCTTTTGGTCTGGGGAGAAATCATTAGATTAAATAAAATGTCCACTGTCCTAATCACACAGGGGATAACTGGCTTTCACTGTGTTAAAGAGCCATAACTGGAGCTCCCAGGGAGCTTTGCACTTGGGATTCCTGTGTTCAGACTCTTAAATAAGGCTCCACAGTGTCTTTGTAGCTGGTCTCCCAAAGATCAGCTATTGTTTTGTTTGAGTAGTCTCTAAGGCATTGCTCCCGGTTAGCCAGAATCCTATTCCACACTGATGAGGGGCAACACCCTGAAACAGCTGTCTCTGGATGAATAACTGGCTTAGGTCTTCCCCTGTCACATACCTAAGGCTTGTAAAAGAGCTGGATCCTGACTTGGGATCCCCTTACTATGGTGGATCTGGCATTCTCTATAATAGGGGCACCCCTTCCTTTGAGGGATATCTGGCTTTCACTGTGTTGAAGACCCATAACTGGGGCTCCACGGTTATTTTGCATCTTACTAGAGATGAGCAAATTTCTCAAAAATTTTATTTGGTCGCTTCGCCAAATTTTCCAAACAGATTAGATCCGAATTTATTTGTGGCGAATCTCGTTAAAAAACAGCTATTTCCTGAGCTGGCAGCAGCATAAGGAGACAAAAAAGTGGCTTAGTGACAGAGAAGGGGAGATGGCAGCAGCATGAGGAGACCACAGAGTGGTAAGCTGGCAGCAGCATGAGGAGACCACAGAGTAGTGAAATGGCAGCAGCATGAGGAGAAAACAGAGTGGCCCAATGACAGAAAGTTGAGGTGGCAGCAGCATGAGTAGCAACACAGGGTGAGGTGGCAGCAGCAGGAGGAGACCAAAGAGTGGCCCAGTGACATAGTGGTGAGCTGGCAGCAGCATAAGGAGAACACAGAGTGGCCCAGTGACAGAGTGGGGAGATAGCAGCATCATGAAGAGACCACAGAGTGGTGAGGTGGCAGCAGCATAAGGAGACCACAGAGTGGTGAGGTGGCAGCAGCATGAGGAGACCACAGAGTGACCCAGTGACACAGTGGTGAGCTGGCAGCAGCATGAGGAGACCACAGAGTGGCCCAATGACAGAATTTTGAGGTGGCAACAGCTTGAGGAGACCACATAGGGTGAGGTGGCAGCAGCATATGGAGACCAGAGAGTGGGCCAGTGACATAGTGGTGAGCTGGAAGCAGCTTTAAGAGACCATAGAGTGGTGAGGTGGCAGAAGTATGAGCAGACCACAGAGTGGTGAGGCGGCAGCAGCATAAGTAGACCACAGAGTGGCCCAGTGACAGAGTGGGTAGGTGGCAGCAGCATGAGGAGACCAAAGAGTGGCCCAGTGACAGAGTAGTGATCTGGCAGCAGTATGAGGAGACCTCAAAGTGGTGAGGTGGCAGCAGCATGAGGAGACCACAGATTGTCCCACTGACATAGTGGTGAGCTGGAAGCAGCATGAAGAGACCACAGAGTGGTGAGGTGGCAGCAGCATGAGACCACAGAGTGACCCAGTGACAGAGTGTTGAGGTGGCAGCAGCATGAGTATACCAAAGAGTGGCCCAATGACAGAGTGGGGAGGTGGCAGCAACATGAGGAGTCCACAGAGTGGTGAGGTGGCAGCAGCATGAGGAGACCACAGAGTGACCTAGTGACACAGTGGTGAGCTGGCAGCAGCATGAGGAGACCACAGAGTGGCCCAATGACAGAATTTTGAGGTGGCAGCAGGTTCAGGAGACCACAGAGGGCGAGGTGACAGCACCATAAGGAGACCACAGAGTGGCCCAGTGACATAGTGGTGAGCTGGAAGCAGCTTGAGGAGACCATAGAGTGGTGAGGTGGCAGAAGCATGAGTAGACCACAGAGTGGTGAGGTGGCAGAAGCATGAGGAGACCACAGAGTGGCCCACTGACATAGTGGTGAGCTGGAAGCAGCTTGAGGAGACCATAGAGTGGTGAGGTGGCAGCAGCATGAAGAGACCACAGAGTGGTGAGGTGGCAGCAGCATGAGTATGCCAAAGAGTGGCCCATTGACAGAGTGGGGAGGTGGCAGCAGCATGAGGAGACCACAGAGTGGTGAGGTGGCAGCAGCATGAGGAGACCACAGAGTTGCCAAGTGACATACTGGTGAGCTGGCAGCAGCATGAGGAGATTACAGAGTGGTGAGCTGGCATCAGCATGAGGAGACCACAGAGTGGCCCAGTGACATAGTGGTGAGCTGACAGCAGCAGCATAAAGAGACCACAGAGTGAGGAGGTGGCAGCAGCATGAGGAGATCACAGAGTGGCCCAGTGACAGAGTGTTGAGGTTAGGCGCATTGATGGGGTCTCAAAAAATCTGGGGGCCAAGCCCTAATGAATATGGCCCAGTTCTTTAAGTCGCCGATCCCCCACCCTCCCCGTGCACATCGCATTTTGCTGTACTTGCTATACAGCAGCACATACCTCTCACATCCAGTGCCTCCCAGGTGATGTCTTCTCCGATGTAGATCTTCTCCATTTGGTCTGTATAACTTCTCTCAGCCTCCTTGTCTTTGCAGAGGGTGACACACAGACATCTTAGCTTCCTCACATTTCTATCAACATCCCCCAACCTCGAGTCCCCACAGTGTTATCCTCCTGCTCGCTGTGCGCCCCAATACTCCCAAATACTGTCCTGAAGAAATATGAGCGCTCCCATAGTAATAGTGCTTCTCATAGTCCCACTAATAGTAATTCCCTTATAGAATGCCCTAATTAGTAATACTGCCCCCTACAGTGCCCCCAACAGTAATATAATGCTCCCCAAGAATGCCCCTATTAGTAATACTGCCTCCTACAGTGCCCCCAACCGTGATAATGCTCCCCAAGAGTGCCCCCATTCATAGAAGACCCCTCCAGTATTAATAATACCCTCACAGAGCCCCAAGTAGAAATAAGGCCCACTATTATTCCTCCAGTGGTAATAAAGCTATCTACAGACCCCTCAGTAGTAATAAGGCCCCCCTTTTGAATCCAGAGGGAAAAAAGCTGTCTGGTTTGAGAGCTGCACTTATACAAGCAGACAAACAACGCAAGTTTGTGAGCGTTCGTGTGTTTGATTGATTTCAAGTGTGTATTTGTATTAAGTGTGTGACTTTAGATCATGTGAGGGAGTATCTGTGAGAGCTGAATTATTTGTGTGTGTTGCTGAGTGGCTGTGCCTGACTTTATTGTACTCTCTACCAAGTCAGAGCAGTGTAGTCGAGTTTATACACTGTGACTTGCTTTTGATGCAAGGTTTCTTTAATAGCAGCTCAGAGTATACTGTAATTACATTTCTTTATTTCTTTATTTTTTTTTCTCTTCCTTCTCCAGGGTGTTGCACAGGTAAGTAATTAGGGTGTGGCTACTGGCTAGCTAATTAGGAGAAGTTAAATAGCTATCTTGAGGGCATCTCATTCCTTTGAATTTAGAGGAAAAAAAGCAGTCTGGTTTGAAAGCTGCACTTATACAAGCAGACAAACAACACGAGTTTGCGAGCATTAGCGTGTTTGATTTCAAGTGTGTGTTTGTATTTAGGCTACTTTCACACTGCCACTTTGGCTTTCCGTTTGTTAGATCCGTTCAGGGCTCTCACAAGCGGTCCAAAACGGATCAGTTTTGCCCTCATGCATTCTGAATGGAAAAGGATCCGCTCAGAATGCATCAGTTTGTCTCCGGTCAGTCTCCATTCCGCTTTGGTGGTAGACACCAAAACTCTGCTTGCAGCGTTTTGGCGTCCGTCTGATGAAACTGAGCCAAACTGATCCGTTCTGACACACAATGTAAGTCAATAGGGATGGATCCGTTATCTATGACACAATCTGGCACAACAGAAAACGGATCTGTCCTCCATTGACTTTCAATGCTGTTCAAGACGGATCCGTCTTGGCTATGTTAAAGAGGACCTTTCATCTGTTTAACCCTAGTCTAATTAGGGGCTTACCTTATAGGGTGGCCCCAATGATTCCATTACACTTTTTTTTTTTTTCAAAGAATTAGCTCCTCCCTGGCTATGAGCGGTGCACTCTGATTGGATGCACTCACAGCCAGGGAAAAGAGAACCGCTCCAGTCTCCGCCTAGTATAACCAAGTCGGCTAATTAGACTATGAGGCGCCGAAATCAACGGGGGACAACAGCGGACAAAAAAATAAAAAGTGCAATGACATCAGTAGGGGCCGCCCAATAGGGTAAGTCCCTAATTAGACTAGGGCTAAACAGATGAAAGGTCCTCTTTAAAAATAATACAAACGTATACGTTCTGAACGGATCAATCTGTGCAGATGCATGACGGATCCGCACCAAACACGAGTGTGAAAGTAGCCTAAGTGTGTGACTTTATATTACGTGACTTGAGATTCAAGGACTTTAGGAGGGGACTACAGTAAGTTAGATTCTTATCACTGCACTATATTGTATTTTTTCTCTTTTCTTGCGTAATCCCCATTTAGTATGTGTTCCATTATTGACAGCGCAGTCTTTTCTAATGTATGAAGTCCTGGAACAGCCGTTTGAGGTGCATATCTTTGTTCAAAATGTGGGCAAATTGCCAGTTTGGAATCGCACATTGTGTATCTCACTGGGCAAGTTTCAACAATAAGAAGCGTTGACAATATGGAAAAGAGTTTACTTATCACTGAGCAAGCACTCTATGGGGTATATGTGGGGGAGGCTGGCAGCAAGAAGGCTAAGGAAAGTGAGGTAGCTAGCTGGATAACAGTTAGAAAGCGTGGTAGATGGAAGAGTGTCAGGGAGGCTAGCCCTGATCTGACACACCCCAGTTTGCACGTTTGGCAGCAGAGGGGGATGTCTGTTCAGGGAGAGCACTGCTGCAGCCGGACCCTTCCTCTGCCAGTCAGGAGAATATCAGCTCCATTAAGCAGGGGACCAGGAGAGCAGGGCAGGCCAGACAGGTGCTGGTAGTGGGAGACTTAATTATTAGGGGTACAGATAGGGCGATCTGTCACAGAGAAAGTGATCGCCGAACAGTGTGTTGTCTTCCTGGCACTCAAGTTCGACACATCACGGATCGGGTTGACAGATTACTGAGAGGGGCTGGAGAAGATCCAGCAGTCATGGTCCATATCGGAACCAATGCCAAAGTTAGAGGTAGGCGGATGATTTTAGGGATTTAGGTCACAAGCTTAGGGCAAGGACTTCAAAGGTAGTGTTTTCCGAAATACTGCCTGTACCACGAGCCACACAAGAAAGGCAGTAGGAGATTAGGGAGGTTAACAAGTGGCTCAAGAACTGGTGTAGGAAGGAGTGGTTTGAGTTCCTGGAGAACTGGGCCGACTTCTCTATCGGCTACAGGCTCTATCGTAGGGACGGGCTGCACCTGAATGGGGAAGGGGCAGCTGTGTTGGGGGAGAAGATGGCTAGAAGGTTGAAGGAGTGTTTAAACTAGGGACTGGGGGGGAGGGTAATTACGTTATAGGATGGGAAGATAGTGCAGATAGAGACTGGGGCAAGGTAGTGGGACTGGGGGAGGAATGGATGGAGGGAATAGAACAGTTCGGAAGGAAAGGTGTAGGGTAAAAAATATACATAAACCTCTTAAATGTATGTATACTAATGCCAGAAGCCTGACTGATGAACTGAAAACTGGTGAACTGGAATTAGTGATGTGTGAAGAGGACTAACACATAGTGGGAATAACTGAGACATGGCTGGATGATAGCTATGATTGGGCAGTTAATGTACAAGGTTACAGTCTGTTTATAAAGGATCGCCAAAACCGGAGAGGAGGAGAGGTCTGTCTTTATGTGAAGTCCTGTCTTATGCCCACAGTCCGAGAAGATATAAGTGAGGGACATGATCATGTGGGGTCACTGTGGGTAGAAATACATGGAGGCAAAAACAATAATAAAAATACTAATAGGAGTTTATTATGAACCACCTAATGTACTAGAGTCCACAGAAAATCTGCTACTAAACGAGATAGACAAGGCGGCAGATCATAATGAGGTCGTTATTATGGGGGAATTCAACTACCCAGCTATACAGGGTGGGCCATTTATATGGATACACCTTAATAAAATGGGAATGGTTGGTGATATTAACTTCCTGTTTGTGGCACATTAGAATATGTGAGGGGGGAAACTTTTTGAAGATGGGTGGTGACCATGGCGGCCATTTTGAAGTCGGACATTTTGAATCCAACTTTTGTTTTTTCAATAGGAAGAGGGTCATGTGACACATCAAACTTATTGGGAATTTCACAAGAAAAACAATGAGTTATTTACAAGTTTCTGACCACTTATAAAATGTGTTCAATGTGCTGCCCATTGTGTTGGATTGTCAATGCAACCCTCTTCTCCCACTCTTCACACACTGATAGCAACACCGCAGGAGAAATGCTAGCACAGGCTTCCAGTATCCGTAGTTTCAGGTGCTGCACATCTCGTATCATCTGAAGGCAATCGTCTATGCTGTAAAGATACGAGATGTGCAGCACCTGAAACTACGGATACTGGAAGCCTGTGCTAGCATTTCTCTCGAACCTGGACCCTACTGACCCTAACAGTCCATGCAATATGGCGTCAGAAGGTGGAGACAACCGATTCCTCCATGACACAGAGGAACCGGAGTCTCCAACAGGCCTAGCAACAAAGGGGAAGAAAGCAGTCAGCAGTGGACGACACCACAGGTAAGTGTCCAGAGGCAGAAAACACCACTTCCAACAGGACCAACATGGACACCTAACTGACACAGCTGCAACAGGAACCTAAGCTGTCCACCCCGCTACCACTGGATCCTGGAAACGCGCATATGCCCAAACACACACACCAGGCAGGACCCAGAACGAACACCAAACACAGAATCTAGTAGTAACAACCTGGACCACCATGTGGCATGAACCATGGTGGCACCAGGCCGAGCCGCTTGTAGTCCCCCCTCCGGGGAACTCCAGGGACCCCCTAGCTAGAGGTTAGGACATACAAAGGATATGTCTGGCATCCATGCTGACCTGAAACACCAAACAGGCCAGACATGAAAAACCAAACCAGACATAACAACAACCCCAAACATAAACCCACACCAAACATACAACAAGTGAGGTAGGGTAACTGAAAAAGACACAAACGGGTGACATCAAAAGACATTATGTGACATTTATGTCTCATAAGGTGGCCCTCAAGGACTGGGCAGATGGAATAGTACCAGCTCCTCAAGACACTGAAGACAATCTGACCTCAGGATTACAACTCAGAACAATAAAAGCCAAGTGTCCCACCCAGCTCCACCTTGCACACACCTTTACCCCCATACTTAACCCCATACACACCAGAAATGGGAAGGGAAACCGCCTTAAACTGGAAGTGCACATGTATGCATAACAAACAACACGTTGCCACCAGCAAACATCATGCGCAGCAAAAGTGTCACGGCAAACTACCACCAAGCCATGACAACAGGTTCTTAATGGCAATATCCAAAGACAATTAACTTTCCCAACTGGTTCAGGACCCGACTAGAGGGACAGCCATACTGGACTTAGTATTAACCAATAGACCTGACAGAACAACAGATGTGCAGGTTGGGGGACACCTGGGAAATAGTGACCATAAAGTAATAACTTTCCAATTGTCATTCAAAAGAGTGTTTCTTCAGGGAGGAACATAAATACCAAACTTCAAAAAGCTAAATTTAGCCAACTAATAGAGGCCATAGGCCTAACTAACTGAGTCAAAGTCTTCAAAAATAAAAATACAGCCACAAAATGGGATCTTTTAAAAGCATCCTAAAATCTAATTGTGAGTGGTACATACCTTATGGGTATAAAAGGTTAAGGAACAAGAAAAAAAACTATGTGGATAAATAGAACTGTAAAGAAAGCAATAAATGACAAAATGAAACCATTTAAATCACTAAAACAGGAGGGTAGCGGTGAAGCATTGAAAAATTATAAGGAAAAAAATTGAATATGTAAAAAACAAATAAAAGCAGCCAAACTAGAGACCGAGGGATTAATTGCCAAAGAGAGCAAAACTAACCCTAAAATGTTCTTCAATTATATAAATGGTAAAAAGTATAAATATGAAGGTGTCGGCCCTCTACAGAGTAATGAAATGGGAGTTGCAGAGAGCGATAAGGAGAAAGTAAAGCTATTAAATATTTTTTCTCCACTGTATTCACTGAGGAAAATAAACTGTCAGATGAAATGCAGAATGTAAAAGTAAATTCCCCATTAAAAGTGCCCTATCTGACCCAGGAAGAAGTACAGCGGCGTCTTAAAAAGATTAAAATAGACAAATCACCAGGACCAGATGGCATACACCCCTGTATCTTAAGACAATTAAGCAATGTCATTACCAGACCATTATTTCTGATATTTAAGGACTCTATACTGACAGGGAGTGTTCCACAGGATTAGTGCATAGCAAATGTGGCCAATATTCAAAAAGGGTCCGAAAACAGATCCCGGAAACTATAGGCTGGTAAGTTTAACATCTGTCGTGGGTAAACTGTTTGAAGGTTTTCTAAGAGATGCTATCTTGGAGTACCTCAATGAAAATAAGCAAATAACGCCATATCAGCATGGCTTCATGAGGGATCGGTCATGTCAAAGTAATTGAATCAGTTTTTATGAGCAGTTAAGTTCTAGACTTGTCAGCGGCGAATCAATGGATGTGGTATATCTTGACTTCTCCAAAGCATTTGAGATTGGTTCACTGTCACTAGTGGAGTACCTCAGGGGTCTGTATTGAGCCCTATTATCTTCAATATATTTATTAATGATCTTGTAGAAGGCTTGCACAGTAAAATATCAATTTTTGAAGACACTAAACTGTGTAAAGTAATTAACACAGAAGAGGACAGTATACTGCTACAGAGGGATCTGGATAGATGGGAGGCTTGGGCAGACAAATGGCAGATGAGGTTTAAAACTGACTAAGCTGTAGAAACCAGTGTCAGGCAGCTGCTGCCAAGGCCAATAAGATAATGGGTTGCATCAAAAGGGGCATAGATGCCCGTGATGACAACATAGTCCTACCACTTTACAAATCACTGGTCAGACCACACATGGAGTGGAGAACTGTGTACAGTTCTGGGCTCCTGTGAACAAGGCAGACATATCAATGTTGGAGAGGGTTCAGAGGAGGGCAACTAAAGTAATAATTCGAATGGGGGGACTACAGTAGCCGGAAAGATTATCAAAATTAGGGTTATTCACTGAGGGGGGAATCTAATAACTATGTATAAATATATCAGAGGTCAGTACAGAGATCTCTCCCATCATCTATTTATCCCCAGGACTGTGACGAGGGGACATCCTCTGCGTCTAGGGGAAAGAAGGTTTGTACACAAACATAGAAAAGGATTCTTTACGGCAAGAGCAGTGAGACTATGGAACTCTCTGTCTGAGGAGGTGGTGATGGTGAGTTTACTAAAAAGAGTTCAAGAGGGGCCTGGATGTATTTCGGGAGTGTAATAATATTACAGGCTATAGCTACTACAGATGGGTCGTTGATCCAGGATGTTATTCTGATTGCCTGAATGGAGTTGGGAAGGAACCCTTAATCGGAGAAAATTGGCTTTTACCTCACAGTTTTTATTTGCCTTCCTCTCGATCAACTTGCAGGATAACAGGCAGAACTGGATGGACAGAGGGCTTTTTTCGGCCTTATAAACTATGTTACTATGTTACATAGTGCTCTTAGTAGAAATACGGCAGATCTATAAGTCCCTCCTATAGAGCCTCCAGTAGTAATAATAATGCATATAATGTCCTCTGAAATAAAATACCCCTATAATAAAGTTTTCTACTTCCTGGTGTGAAAAACCTACGACTGAAATCTATAGAGAAGGAAAGAAGACAGACTGTTAACAAAGGAAAAAAGATAACCAAGAGTGTGCAGATTATTAGATGATAAGGGTATAATAGAGAATACCATATCAGTAGGAAATTGTAATAACTCATATCAATAAGTGTATTCAATTTTGTGCTGTTTTCCTACATCATTTGGGAAAGAGTATGAGGGAATCAGTTCCTAATAAACCAGGTTCGTTATGAATAGAGTTGAGGAAACTTGACTTTTAGCAGGATTGAGTTCAGGTTCCAGGTTTAAAAGGGTCATTCAATACCATAAACTGCCCCCTCCCCATGTGCGGGCCCCTCACAGGGAATATATTTACTCCGCTCCCTGCGCCGCTCCTGGTCGCTGCACCTCTGCTGCTTCTCCCCGTGCGCCGCTGAAAACATTTGGGGTCAGGGAGAGGGGGGGAGCAGCCAATGGCAGGCGGGGACGGGAGGCGAGCCAGGGAGGCTCGTCCCCGTCCATGCCGCCATTGGCTGCTTTCCCCCCAACACCAGATGTTTTCATTGGCGCATGGGGAGAAGCAGCAGAGACTGTGCGGGGACCAGGAGAGGTGCAGGAAGCGGGGTAAGTACTGTATATTCCCTGTGAGGGGCCCTGTACATAGGGGGGCAGTTTATGGTATTGGTAAACCCTTTAAGTGAATTACATAATAGATTACATTCTCACAGAATCCAAAATGTAATTCAATGCTGGCATGCCAAATGGAATGCCTTTAGAGGCATTCCGTTTTGCATGCCGTCATAATACAAGTGTATGGCCAGCAGAACAGAACCCTCTGAGCCAGCCATACACTTGTATTATGCGGCATGCCGGCATTGAATTATGTGATGGATTCTGTGAGAACGGAATCCATTAGGTGATTCACTTAAACCCGAACTTGAAACTGCCAAAAGGCAGGTTCGCTCAACTCTAGTTATCAAATTCCCAAAAATGTGTCTACAGACATGACTGAAACATTTCAGCTTTGCTTTGGATGAATGAAGTAAAACAGTACACAGGCCATTATACTGCACATGTCCGTGGATAAAAGCACAAGGGAAGAAGAATGATACATACATAACCCTAAGAGGAAGTGGGGAAGGGGGGGGGGGGCTTGCCCTGATTGGCCTCCAGGCTGACAGACAGCCTGGATGAGCCAATTAGTGCTGTAGCAAGCAGGGGAGTACCCTAGCAGAACATCAGGGGCTGACAGGAAATTATCTTAGGGACAGTGTAGAGTCACAATCAGGCTTCTATTCTGTCAGGGACATTGAAAAGAAAGGCTAACATGAATAATTGTGCATAATAGGGAAAGGCAGGGTAAGCTGTCAGCCAGGGAGTGAGGAGCTGAGGCTGGGTTGCTGCCTTAATACTGTACCTGCAAGAGAATTTTTCTTTTTAATATTTAAACAGAAATACAGCTTTACTTTTTTAACCGTTGATGTGGGGGGTGGGGATAAGCTCAATAAAACTGTAAAGCATGCATTTTAAAATCCAGAGGGTAGCGTGAAGAGACCTGAAATGATTGTCCAGAATCTGGGACAGAGCATCTACAAACAATTCAATGTTTTTTTGTTTTGTTTTTCTGGAAAATAGCAATACAGGTGTACAACACATGTTTTACAATACAGATGGTAGATTTTTAAATCTCAGTGAAAACACCTGAAAAAGTAGTCCAAAATCTGGGACAGGGCATCTCCAGACAGTACAAGTAACATAGTAACATAGTAACATAGTACATAAGGCCGAAAAAAGACATTTGTCCATCCAGTTCGGCCTGTCATCCTACAAGTTGATCCAGAGGAAGGCAAAAAAACCCTGTGAGGTAGAAGCCAATTTTCCTCACTTTAGGGGAATAAAAAATTCCTTCCCGACTCCAATCAGGCAATCAGAATAACTCCCTGGATCAACGACCCCTCTCTAGTAGCTATAGCCTGTAATATTATTACACTCCAGAAATACATCCAGGCCCCTCTTGAATTCCTTTATTGTACTCACCATCACCACCTCCTCAGGCAGAGAGTTCCATAGTCTCACTGCTCTTACCGTAAAGAACCCTTTTCTATGTTTGTGTACAAACCTTCTTTCCTCCAAACGCAGAGGATGTCCCCTCGTCACAGTCACAGTCCTGGCGATAAATAGATGATGGGAGAGATCTCTGTACTGCCCCCTGATATATTTATACATAGTAATTAGATCTCCCCTCAGTCGTCTTTTTTCTAACGTGAATAACCCTAATTTTGATAATCTTTCAGGATACTGTAGTTGCCCCATTCCAGTTATTACTTTAGTTGCCCTCCTCTGGACCCTCTCCAGCTCTGCTATGTCTGCCTTGTTTACAGGAGCCCAGAACTGTACACAGTACTCCATGTGTGGTCTGACCAGTGATTTGTAAAGTAGTAGGAATATGTTCTCATCACGGGCATCTATGCCCCTTTTGATGCAACCCATTATCTTGTTGGCCTTGGCAGCAGCTGCCTGACACTGGTTTTTGCAGCTTAGTTTGCTGTTTATTAAAATTCCTAGATCCTTTTCCATGTCAGTGTTACCGAGTGTTTTACCATTTAGTATGTACGGGTGACTTGCATTATTCCTTCCCATGTGCATAACTTTACATTTCTCAGTGTTAAACCTCATCTGCCACTTATCTGCCCAAGACTCCAATCTATCCAGATCCCTCTGTAGTATTATACTGTCCTCTTCAGTGTTAATTACTTTACACAGTTTAGTGTCATCTGCGAAAATTGATATTTTACTATGCAAGCCTTCTACAAGATCATTAATAAATATATTGAAGAGAATAGGGCCCAATACTGACCCCTGAGGTACTCCACTAGTGACAGTGACCCAATCTGAGTATGTACCGTTAATAACCACCCTCTGTTTTCTATCATTGAGCCAGTTACTTACCCACTTACAGACGTTTTCTCCGAGTCCGAGCATTCTCATTTTATATACTAACCTTTTATGAGGTACAGTGTCAAATGCTTTGGAGAAGTCCAGATACACGACATCCATTGGTTCGCCGCTGTCAAGTCTAGTACTTACCTCCTCATAGAAACTGATTAAATTAGTTTGACATGACCGATCCCTCACGAAGCCATGCTGATATGGCGTTATTTGCTTATTTCCCATAAGATGCTCTAACATAGCATCTCTCAGAAAACCTTCAAACAGTTTACCCACAACAGATGTTAAACTTACCGGCCTATAGTTTCCAGGCTCTGATTTTGGACCCTTTTTAAATATTGGCACCACATTTGCCATGCGCCAATCCTGTGGGACATTCCCTGTCAGTACAGAGTCCGCAAATATCAGAAATAAGGGTCTGGCTATGACATTACTTAATTCCCTTAGGATACGGGGGTGTATGCCATCCGGTCCTGGCGATTTGTCTATTTTGATTTTTTTAAGTCGCTGTTGTACTTCTTCCTGGGTCAGACAGGACACTTTTAATGGCGAATTTATTTCAGCATTCAGCATTTCATCTGACAGTTTATTTTCCTCAGTGAATACATTGGAGAAAAAAATATTTAACAGCTTTGCTTTCTCCTCGTCGCTCTCTGCGACTCCCCCCTCATTACTCTTTAAAGGGCCGACACCTTCAGATTTATACTTTTTAACATTTATATAATTGAAGAACATTTTAGGGTTAGTTTTACTCTGTTTGGCAATTAATCTCTCGGTCTCTAATTTGGCCGCTTTTATTTGTTTTTTACATGTTCTGTTTTTTTCCTTATAGTTTTTCAGTGCTTCCGTGCTACCCTCCTGTTTTAGGGTTTTATATGCTTTCTTTTTGTCATTTATTGCTTTCTTTACAGTTCTATTTATCCACATTGGTTTCTTTTTGTTCCTTAACCTTTTATTCCCATACGGTATGTACCTCTCACAATGAGATTTTAGGATGTTTTTAAAGATATCCCATTTTTTGGCTGTATTTTTATTTTTGAGGACTTTGTCCCAGTTAGTTAGGCCTATGGCCTCTCTTAGTTGGCTAAATTTAGCTTTTTTGAAGTTTGGTATTTTTGTTTCTCCCTGTAGAAACGCTCTTTTGAATGATAATTGGAAGGTTATTACTTTATGGTCACTATTTCCCAGGTGTCCCCCAACCTGCACGTCTGTTGTTCTGTCAGGTCTATTGGTTAATATTAAGTCCAGTATGGCCGTCCCTCTAGTCGGGTCCTGAACCAGTTGGGAGAGGTAATTGTCTTTGGTTATTGCCAAGAATCTGTTTCCTTTATGAGATGTACAAGTTTCAGTTTCCCAGTCTATATCTGGGTAGTTGAAGTCCCCCATAATAACCACCTCATTATGATTTGCCGCCTTGTCTATCTCGTTTAGTAGTAGATTTTCTGTGGACTCTGGTATATTAGGTGGTTTATAGTAGACTCCTATTAGTAATTTATTGTTGTTTTTAGCTCCATGTATCTCTACCCACAGTGACTCCACATGTTCATGTCCCTCACTTATATCTTCACGGAGTGTGGGCTTTAGACAAGATTTTACATAAAGGCAGACCCCTCCACCTCTCCGGTTTTGACGATCCTTTCTGAACAGACTGTAACCTTGTACATTAACTGCCCAGTCATAGCTATCATCCAGCCATGTCTCAGTTATTCCCACTATGTCATAGTCCTCCTCACACATCACTAATTCCAGTTCACCAGTTTTATTAGTCAGACTTCTGGCATTAGTATACATACATATGAGAGGTTTATGTATATTTTTTACCCTACACCTTTCCTTCTGAACTGTTCTTGTCCCTCCTTCCATTTCTCCCCCAGTCCCACTACCTTGCCCCCGGTCTCTATCTGCACTATCTTCCCCTTCTATAGTGTAATTACCCTCCCCCCCAGTCCCTAGTTTAAACACTCCTCCAACCTTCTAGCCATCTTCTTCCCCAACACAGCTGCTCCTTCCCCATTGAGGTGCAGCCCGTCCCTACGATAGAGGCTGTAGCCGACAGCGAAGTCGGCCCAGTTCTCCAGGAACCCAAACCCCTCCATCCTACACCAGTTCTTGAGCCACTTGTTAATTTCCCTAATCTCCCGCTGCCTTTCTTGTGTGGCCCGTGGTACCGGTAGTATTTCGGAAAATACTACCTTTGAGGTCCTTCCCCTAAGCTTTTGCCCTAAATCCCTGAAATCATTTTTAAGGACTCTCCACCTACCCCTAACTTTGTCATTGGTTCCGATATGGACCATGACCGCTGGATCTTCTCCAGCCCCTCCCAGTAATCTGTCAACCCGATCCGCGATATGTCGAACTCTAGCGCCAGGAAGACAGCACACTGTTCGGCGATCACGGTCTTTGTGACAGATTTCCCTATCTGTTCCCCTAATAATTGAGTCTCCCACTACCAGCACCTGTCTGGCCTGCCCTGCTCTCCTGGTCCCCTGCTTACCGGAGCTGACATTCCCCTGACTGGCAGAGGAAGTGTCCGGCTGCGGCAGTGCCGTCCCTGGACTGACATCCCCCTCATCTGCCAAACGTGCAAACTTGTTGGGGTGTGTCAGGTCAGGGCTAGCCTCCCTGGCACTCTTCCCTCTACCCCGCTTTCTAAATGTTACCCAGCTAGCTACCTCACTTTCCTCAGCCTCCTCTCTGTCACCCTCTCCCTCATCTACCCCAAAGAGTGCTTGCTCGGTGAGAAGCAAACTTTTTTGCAAATTGTCAATGCCTCTCAGTGTTGCAACTTGCCCATTTAGAGACTCGATTAGCGATTCCAAACGGGTAATTTGCTCACATCTTGAACAAAGAAATTCACCCTGGAATGGCTGTTCCAGGACTGCATACATCATGCAAGATGTGCACTGGACTGCGTTGTCAATTGTGCAACACATACTAAATGGGGATTACACCACAAAAGAAAAAAATACAATACAATGTAGTAATAATATACAGGCTAATTGCAGTCCCCCTCCGAAGTCCCTGAATCTAAAGTCACTTAATCTTAAGTCACACACTTACACAACCACACTTAATCAACCACGCGTCGCGGTCAAACTC
Organism: Bufo bufo; assembly: GCF_905171765.1. Taxonomy (NCBI): domain Eukaryota; kingdom Metazoa; phylum Chordata; class Amphibia; order Anura; family Bufonidae; genus Bufo; species Bufo bufo. Next base: position 43,170,288 of record NC_053397.1, on the reverse strand, counting down.
GCGTTATATATCTGCTTATATTAATATAAATGCAGCTCACTGCACCAGCCTGGTTTGCTTCCCCTCTGGAATCAAAAAGGCTGTGCTGTTCTTACTGCTGAGTTTTTAAAGTCTCCTAATTAGACAGCCACACCCTAATTAAACAGCCACACCCTAATTGCTCACCTGTGCAACCCCTGGAGAAAGAAAAAAAAAAAAAAAAAAAAAAGTGTTATCACAGCACAAAATACAGTCAAACACAGCCACTTATCAATGTCCACAAATAATTTAGCTCTCAGATACTCCCTCACTTAATCTTAAGTCACACACTTACGCAACCACACTTAATCAACCACGCGTCGCGGTCAAACTCGCGTTATATATCTGCTTATATTAATATAAATGCAGCTCACTGCACCAGCCTGGTTTGCTTCCCCTCTGGAATCAAAAAGGCTGTGCTGTTCTTACTGCTGAGTTTTTAAAGTCTCCTAATTAGACAGCCACACCCTAATTAAACAGCCACACCCTAATTGCTCACCTGTGCAACCCCTGGAGAAAGAAAAAAAAAAAAAAAAAAAAAAAGTGTTATCACAGCACAAAATACAGTCAAACACAGCCACTTATCAATGTCCACAAATAATTTAGCTCTCAGATACTCCCTCACTTAATCTTAAGTCACACACTTACGCAACCACACTTAATCAACCACGCGTCGCGGTCAAACTCGCGTTATATATCTGCTTATATTAATATAAATGCAGCTCACTGCACCAGCCTGGTTTGCTTCCCCTCTGGAATCAAAAAGGCTGTGCTGTTCTTACTGCTGAGTTTTTAAAGTCTCCTAATTAGACAGCCACACCCTAATTAAACAGCCACACCCTAATTGCTCACCTGTGCAACCCCTGGAGAAAGAAAAAAAAAAAAAAAAAAGTGTTATCACAGCACAAAATACAGTCAAACACAGCCACTTATCAATGTCCACAAATAATTTAGCTCTCAGATACTCCCTCACTTAATCTTAAGTCACACACTTACGCAACCACACTTAATCAACCACGCGTCGCGGTCAAACTCGCGTTATATATCTGCTTATATTAATA